>NW_020439072.1:418465-495296 GCF_000699045.2 Agrilus planipennis | reverse complement strand
ATTATTTTGATCTGTCTCGTAGGGTTCAGCCAGCGTTTGCAATGTAAGCGCAAAAAATGTGTTTATTTACGACATCACATTAGAAACCTCTAAAATTATCAGTGTTTTCTTACTATATTATGCATGTATTATACATATAAACCTTCCTCTTGAATCACTCTATCTTTAAAAAAAAAACGCATCAAAATCCGTTGCGTAGTTTTAAAGATTTAAGCATACACAGGGACAGACAGCGGGAAAGCGACTTTATTTTATACTATGTAGTAATTAACAAAATTAAGATATTTTAGAAAAAATTTTTTTCGTCACCTTTGACGATCTGTAACTTTTGTAGCCGTCCAGTTTGTCTCATATTGAAACTCTGGACTTCTGTTATATTTAAAATGTCATCGTATTAAATTAGGTACTAACTATGCAACGATGACGATACATTCCGACGGTTAATTTAAACAATTTTGTCGAAGAACATTGAACGACCTTTGTCTTGAATCAGAAAGTTTCACTTGGATTTCACGATTTATACAAATATCACCTAGTAGGCGTATATGTACGTAGATGTATGTATATGTAAGTTGAACAGTTGATTTACTACCAATAGACACGAATCGAGATACCACAGGAAGGAGTAGGTCAAAATTAAAACACCACAATACGAGATTTTACGCTGCAGGTGAAAGTAAATTCTACGGTAATATAGAATAGATAAATCGAAGGTAATTGGTAACTCTCAGCATATTCAGAAACAGCGGCTGTTTTCATTGATGACGAACAATTATTCAGCCCGATTGTCAAATATTGCATATGGTATCTATTATTGTACTGGTCCNACACGTAGGTAAGTAGTCGTTAACTTAATTACCGAAGCTGATATGAACGGGAGGGAACTCGGCTAGTTCCCGGGAGGAATTCAACTATCTATATTTTAACTAAAAAGTACCTGCGGGAGGGAATTCGGAATCATCGGATAGGACAGTAGCGTACTAGAAAGTAATGTAGAAACATAACTTACCAAAAAGAAAAAATAAACCTATTGCTTTTGTTTTATAATTAGTTTTCACATTCATTGTCATCATGGGACTCTATCACTGTCACCAACATCAACAATTAGTTCTTTTGTTTGTATGTCTATTACTTGCTCATTAATTCCTATTTTTAAATATTTAATCTACGCCCCTGATAGGAATACTGAAGAAAGAGGGCTACAATCGTTATACCTAAAACTGCCTACTTTTGTCACCCCGCATCCACGCCATTTTAAAATTTCCGCCAGCTTCCAGCGCCAGGCCTGTAGCTAATACCTAATTCGATTCATATGAATAAGGTCAAGCCAGCGCTATGAAATTTCTATTTCTTTTTTAATCCCTTTTTAATTTTTTTTGTTGTGGTTCCCGAGATAAAAATGTTCAGTCCCTCAGAGTTTCTGAAAGCGAGACTCGAGTCTCCGTCTCTCATCGAGTCTCTCTGGTGTCGCTGAGAGAGACTGTCAAAAAACTGTTTAGCGTCTCTGAACGAGTGACTCGAATGTCTGAACGAGAAACTCCAATTTCTCAATAATTGGTGTCTCGATAGACATGGTTCAAATTTTCTAAGTGTAACATATTTTAGAGATCCCAGTCTTTCTACGAGAGACTCCAATCTCTCAATCTTTCAATTTTATTCATTCAGTCTCTCTGTGAGAGACTCGAATATCTAAATTAACAATATTATCGTTCGAGTCTCTCATACAGAGACTGTGACAGATCCATAAAAACACCTAAACAATATCTGAGAGATTGAAAGCCTATGAGAGACGCTCTCATAGGGTTAAAAATCCTGCATCGACAACGTGAAGTTCCTGAAGTTGTCTCCTGTGATAGGATATGAAACGTCAAATACTTTTGACGCCTCATGATCCATCGTGGGGATTTTATCTGAGAGACGCGGTTAGAATCCGGAAGTCCAGTTCCTTCACCTCTACTTCTTCCTGTCGAGCAATTCTTTAAAACCCTTCCAACTCCTTTTTCTGGTTCTTATGTATCTCTATGAAGGTGTACTGCCAACCTCTCTCACCTATTTCTTATTGATTTCGATAACGTCTTCGGTTCTCTTACTCTTACTATAATACGTCGTCATTTCTTACTTATCTTATCTCTGGTATTAAATTAAAAAATCAGAATTGCATATCTACTAGATATAAGTAACCGTCAAACGGCGGCATCATTGTTTGATTTGATTTTGAGAGTTCGGGTTGTTTACAACAGTTTGCAAAGAAGGAAGTGGATAGTTCAGATAGATGTGCTTGAGAAAATATTAGTGAGACCAAAGACCAAGACTATCCCAGTCTGATATAATCTCGGTTTTGGTCTTAATCTTGCGTGACCTATGTATTTCTATAATAATTCTTCTAATCACAAATTTAGCAAAACAATTACTGCTTAAAATGGTAAAATGTTCTGTCATACATGCGAGCTTGTCATATCTTTTAAAGAAAATCGTGTCGATACCCTTACCCTTATTCCAATTTATAAATTGACCCATCCCCCAACGCATAAATTGACCTTTTAGCGAACGAAAAGGTACAAGGTAATTAAAAAAATAAGTTTGTTTCTATATTTCAACCATGTGTTATCCACATATAGAAATAATGAACACTTACGCTGAGGACATTTTTATAGATTCCTTTTTTGTTTTTTTAATAGTGTAAATGTGTAATTTTTAGTATTTTATGTTTAGTAAACGCTTTATCTTACCTGCATACATACTTATAACAGTTAAGCTAGCGTTCAAGTAAATCAGTCAGTGTCCAATTTACCTCGTCCACAATTCTCAGTTTTCCCTCTCCTCTTTTTGTTTATTAGTTTGCAGAGTGTACGTATAAAATATATTATCGATAGAAAAGTCGAGTTTCATGAGATCGCTTGGTCTCAGTGAGATCTTTCTTCGACAAAAGTAGTAAAAGTAGGCTAGTTATATAATCGAAAAGTGGGCAACTTCGTCGTGAGGCAGCAAAATTCAAGTCAAGGTCGAAGAGCCAGCGAGTTCTTTCACTTCTGGCAGTGAATTTTACTTTCATTTGTATATGATGTGTTTACATAAATATAGATATTGCGAAGAAATCTTGTGACACGATTCGTCTGATGTTTTTCATCTTTATTTATTATTGACAGATCAAATGACCACATAAATGACATACTTTATATTTTTGAAAAGTCAAAAATTGCAAAAATTATTTAGTACAAAAGAAACACTTTGGTATGTTTGTTTCACAAAAGCGTTCTTATAATTTTAACAACATCTTAACGTAGATGCACATTCCTCTTACAACACGTATATTTAAATCTGTTATTTAGAAGGAGTTGCATCAAATGTTGGGATATCCTTACTAGAAAAGGACCTTATAAGTCTTACAATAAGTAACAATTTTCTACAGTTGGCTTTCAGAAACTATCTGCTCTGATTGGCGAAAACTACTTACCATTTCCAATGAAAATTTTTTAAACTCCATTTTAGAAATTTTCTTTATGGAAAGTAATACGCTTTTATATCACTGTATTTATTAAATTTTGTACAACAATTTCTTATTTCGAATTTGACTTACTTTTTTAGAAACATATTTTTAATTGTTAAAAACAAGAAATGTCACAGTCACCATACTTGCAGCAATTAATACGTATGTCAAATACATACATTGCCAAATACTATCATGTGTTTTAAAACAGTGCATTTAATTTCGAAACAATGACTATGACATTTCATCCGCTTTAATCACGTGTCTTGGTCACCATATCATTACAAGGTCTTATACCCGGTGAACACGCACTTTAATTCTTTCGTATCATGAGTCAATCATCGCAATTTCCGAAAACTACTCTCTTTATTCCATTTGCTGCTTCTAATGCGTAGGTATGTCTCCACCTAGCCCTTCATATCTCAGTAGGTGTCATATCTCATTCTAGGCAGCCTGGGGGTAGCTGGTAGAGTAAATCTGTATTTTGTCAGAACTGTCAACGGCGTGCCAACGAGATCCAATGAGATCGAAATCACGATCCACGTATGACTGTTTCTCTATATTTAAGCATTTGGATCAATCTCACTGACACAAAGCTCATAGTGTGGTTTAACATTTGTGCCGTTGTCAATTGTTCTACAATCTACTAGCCAAATTTGTACGAAGGGGTGGCATTGCCAGTGGTGTGTAGCAGTTAACTATTAAGAAATGGCAATTCCCCAAATCATAGCCCACCCTAAGTCATTTTTCAAGTAATACATTAAACCAAAACTTAAGGTCAAAATATATACCGAACATGTAAATTTAAAACTTCCATTTTTTGCATTCGTTTAATTCCACCTATACTAAGTCAAAATGAGCGATTCTGAATGAATAATTCTGAGTAAACAATAGCATACTGGACATCGAAAGTCGACACGTTATAGTTAGTTGATTAGCTAATGCTTTCAGACTATTGAAGTAGCAGCGAAGATGTAAAAGATATTTACTAATATCTTTTAAATTGCTTTATAAGATAGGCTAAAATTTTACAAAACCCTGGTCATTAAAAAATTAAATTGATCGTATCTTTTTACCAAATAATAGTATTTTTGATCAAGACCAAACGAATGCACCACAAAAGCAAACATACTAACGATAGAGTATTTGTTTGGGGATCATACATATATAGATATTTAATATGCATATTTGATATTATGGCATTCACTTGAAAGAATCACCACATTTTCATTTACCATACATATAACATCGTCTTCTTAGTTTAATAATTGTAAATTATTCCATTTGTAAATAAACTTGAACCGAAAGTAAATCTGGATTTTTCTTCTGTTTTTACATTTGTAATTTATTAGCTATTAATGGAAACCACAGAAATGTTACTGAAACCTATTGAGCCAGCTGAAAATACATATATGTTCGTACATGTAGGTATACAGGTGGATATCGACGTTTAGTAATACATTGTATTTTTAAATGCTTATTATTTTTATTTAATAACGGACCTCAGTTAACAAGAAATGCCATCATTATTTTGAAGGTCAGAATTTCTGCTAACAATAATTTGCCAATAAATCGTCACTTGTATCAACGACCGACCTGAAATTGCTATAGAGGTGCTGCTGCTTGTGATGACGTAAACTCTGTTTTCCAAACATCCACACTGACGTAAAATACCAATTTGCGGAAAAATACAAATTTTCAAACAATTGCTCCGAAAAAAATAAATGATTGACCGGCTAATTACATTTTTTTTTGTATTTCAAAAGTGAACTTCAGGTTTTTTTTACGAAATACGTACAACCTTTCAATAACATAACAAAAAAAACTCATCCCTAATTATCACAAAAAACAATTTTATTTTCAAAATACATTTTACCAACTTCTTATGTGTCAAAAATACCCACAAATAAAACTGTTTCCTAGTAAAGGGTAATCCTCTTTTGATTATTTCATTAATTCTCTAACACCGTTTTATAAAACCTTTCAATTTTGTAAGAAAGAACTACCACTTTATCGTTTTACATGTTAACTATAGTTATTTTTACTATTTTGGTTTTAAGAACTTTTTGTCCATATTACATACTTACGTGGATTAAAAGAGGTCAATAGTATTTATTTTTCGTTAAAAATGCTTCAACAGGCAATATTTTTGGAAATAGATACCTATAGTCATATAAAAGGGGAACTTAAATGGAAACAGTATTGTGTTCTTTGCAGCGGTTATTTTTGTTGAAGGCCTATGTCTTTTAAATATTGAACAATTGAAATTTACGCTACAAAAAGTTTTGCAAAATTATAAAAATTTGGTCCCATAAAAAATTATGTATGGTATAAAGGATATCTAATAGTAACCTTTTTCTTATTGTTGCAGCTACGACAAGCGGAGCAATGGATTTTTTGAGGGGTACGTATATAAACAATGTAGTATACCTTTTCTGGTATGTTTATTCCCTAATATATGCATACCATAAGCAACAGCACACTTTTGCGATTCTGCCACTTCCGGCTATTAAGTGTACCTATATAGGTTGACAGGAAATTACTCGTATACCTCTTGGGAGAAGAACTATCACTACTTTGGAATGATTGCGGTCGGAAATGAGTCAGTTTCGAGAAAATTTANATTGTAAGTTTTAATACAGAGCATAAAATCTAACAGTAAAGTTCATGTTTGGCCAATTAGTACGTAGATCAGATCATAAATAAATTCAGACTAAAAAAAATTTTTTAAATGTTTAACTCAAAATTCCTTCTCCTGTAACGAAAATACCGAAGTAGATTTTCTCGAAAATTTCGCATTTCTAACCCCTAAGTGGTACAGATTAAATCATCCGGAGAGGAATACGAGCAATTTCCTGTCACACAGTATAACCTAGAAATTTAAATAAAACTACTACCACATTGATTAAAAGTCGTGTCTAACATTTCGTGTAATCAATATCAGTTATCCTTTCAAATCTTCCGAAAAAGATTTGCTAGCATAAACTTAACTAAAAGATATTCTTGCTTCTTCTCAAATAAACAAACCTGCGCGAGCGATTGAAGTAAAATACTCTGATAAAAAAAATGCAAGGAAATTATTAAAAAAGGTGCTCTTAAAGTTAAAGGTCTTCCAGTTCTTAATTGATTCCTGTATTGATTTATCTACTACATATGTACATTTGATATTTGATAATAAATATGAACATAAATACTTAATGATCTACTGATATTGTTCTTTCATTATCGTACTCCCATTTCACTTCATCAAATATTTTTTGATCAATACGTCTGCTTAATCATTGGTCCTTGCCTTTATTGGTTTCTTCGTCAATTATTATTTGTGTTTGAACTAATTTGCTTACTCTATTTACAGTCAGTTCTAATCACCCATTGACCTTTCAATTTACTGGAAATGAACATGATTTTTAATTAGCAATAATCGATAATAAATAAATAGAACCAACTCATTTCCTAAACCATATGGTATATTTTTTTTTACTACATAAATTGAAATCAGCGAAACAAGTAATTTCGATAAAATAATTAAACAAGCAAATATAAAAATCATATACACTAGGACTAGGGCGAGTTAAATCTCCTTCAATCAATCAATTTTATTCAATTTAATGTACTTACATATTCACTTCAAAAATTAAATTTATGATGTGTCTACACGTAGAATTTTAAAATGGATAATAGATAATGTTATTATAATACTTCAGAGTTCATAAGTTTGTAAAACCTTAAGTACTTATAATTGTACAAACTAAGGTGAAAATAGTGATAAGCATAATTGGTCTGGTCTGGGACCAAAGCTGTTTTTATACTAGCAAGACTAAGACCAAAAGCTAACGAACAAGTCCAGGACTAAAGCTAATACCGAATTTGTAAGACTAAGATCAAATATAAAAAGAAACTTTGAAAAGAAAAATTTGTGCTTAGAAGAATTATTGAGAATAACGTAAGTATCAAATAAAATGAATATGACTAAGACTTAACATGCAAGGCCTAGACAAAAATTTTCAGTCTCTCTCCAGTCTCTCATAGTTTTTCAGCGTCTCTGAGAGCGTCGCTCACAGTCTTTCACAGTCTTTCAGTTATTGCCTAGGTCTTTTTATGGATCTCTCACAGTCTCTGAGAGACTGAATGAATAAAACTGAAAAATTGAGAGACTCGAGTCTCTCGTAGAAAGGCTGGAATCTCTGAAATATGTTGAACTTTGAAAATTTTTATCATGCCTATCGAGATACCAGTTATTGAGAGATTCGAGTCTCTCGTTCAGAGACTGGATACGAAATGAGAATCTTTCTATGAGCGACTCGAGTATCTCGTTCAGAGACGCTAAACAGTTTTTTTTTGACAGTCTCTCGACAGTAGACGGAGACTCGAGTCTCGCTTTCAGAGACTCTTAGAGACCGAACATTTTTATCTCAGAAGAACAAGACCAAGGCCGAAACTATATCAACAAGAGCAAGAAGTATTTGAGCAAGATCAAGGCCAAGACTGAATAGGCAAGACCGAGACCAATACCAAGACTAGGACAGTCTTTGTTTTGTTTTTGCTTTACTCATTACTAGTGAAAAATTACTGAAAAACTTTAGTTTCACATTTATTTTTAAAATTTCCTTGTCTTTTATTTTATGGTTCACCTTAAGGCCTTTTCTTACTGTTTGCTATCCATGTGCCTACACAGTATAGATACGTATGTGAGAATACGATTTGCAAAGTTGTTTATAATTTGATTCTTAAAAGTATAATTTAGTGTTTGACATCAGAAATTCTACGAGTAAATAAACAACGCAATTCTATTTTTTTTAATGTGCATTATCTTGTCATAATTTTTCTATTCGAATATAACGACTATTTGATGCTTTGACTTTTCCAAAAAAAAAGTAGTAGTTTGACAGTTCAAACCATCACTATTTCTACTTTTTTTTTAATTTTAAATTATCGATTGCATAAGCAAAGTGGCTTGCTCAGTTTTATACTAGCATAAGACACAAAATCAAAGGTGAATTGGAAGTAAAATTTATGAAACCACGTATATTTTTATATACGTAGGTATGTCGTAGTTAAGGGCAAAGGTCCAGTCAAAACTTATTATTTTGTATGTAAATTCTTGTAATTGTTCATCGAACGCATAAACGGAAACAAAGTTTTTAGTATCGATTATATTATTAGTGCAATTTATAATGCAGCAAAGTGCATTTTATGTTTCAGTTTTTTTTATATAAAATTGTTCGATACTCAACAATAATTATCAGTCGAAAATAAACTTTATTATGACTCCGCCTACACTGACCAACCGCTTAATATGAAGTAATGCAGTGTTAAGTTTGGTTTTAATATTAAATTCTCTATAAGAAAGTTTGGATATAATGACACCGTTTAATATGACATATCGTTTATTATGACTGATTCTTACGAAATCATACACGGCTATAGTGACCCAAATGATTAATAATAACACTCGGTCATTTTTCTGACCCTTCTTATGTATATTTATATTACGATTCATCGTTCTTTTTCTTTTTCTGTTAATAAATATATAAAATTTGTAGTTTTTCTCTCTATTAAACTAAATAACTAACCAAAATAGAATGTATTTTTTTGTTTTCTAAGACTATGCTCTGTATGACGTGTTTGTCATTTCCCTTCGATGTCAGTATAAGCGGATTCTACTGTACTTACAAACTTTGTAATTTTTACAGGAGTTTTAGAATTGAATGAGGAACGTTCTTCCAAATTTTTATTAGTCTCGTAGCATTTTGACATACCTCCCAATCATCCTTAATCCACAATATATTAAGTTGCTTTTGTATAACAAAGTATTATTAATAACTTTATATATTGTCCATTTTAATGTTCTAATACGTATAGATACATCATAAATTTAATTTTTGAAGTGGATATGTAAGTAGATTAAATTGAATAAAATTGATTGATTTGAAATTTAACTTGCCCCGGTCCTAGTGTATATGTTTCTCCCTTCTTCCTACGTAAGAGTTCATGAGATTTGAATGAACTCCCTCCCCCCCCTTGGTTCTGATTACGTAATTTATGAACGACCCCTTAGGCACATTCATCCCATTAATATTTTTGTATGTGGGTAGTGCTTTAAAATAACAAAAAAACTTTATTACTTTCGATAAAGATCCGCACGGTTTATGACTAAATTATTTGTCAAATAAACGCGCGTAAAATCCGCGTATTAGTAGTAAAATTTTGCAAAAAATTCCCGTGAACCGACGTCTCATTGAATTAAAACTGTTGAGTTATGATTTATTTGCGTTATTCGTTATTGAATTAATAAACGAGTTGTTTCTTAATAATGCAATAAATAGGAAAACTACATCGGTTAATTGTTTATTGCATAATTACTGCTTTAGAATATAATTTACCTGAGCAAACAATTTCATTTTAATTCTTTCTTGTGATGGGGACATCAAAAGAAAGATCATAATTTAATTTATTCATATCACGACTAATTTGGTTACGCTGTTCGAGTAGGTTATATGTAGTTATTATGCAAAAATATTTCTTCAAATGCACAATTTATTGTAGGCAAAATACACATTTTGTGTAGTTAAAAAAAATAGTTCACTCAGAAATATGTTTCAGTTGCAATACGTTCTTATGATTTAATTGGTTGTGTACGTTGATTTTAAATCGCTACTTGAATATAAATAAGAAGAACTGCCTTTGTTTACAATTCAAAGGAAGTACAGTTAATGATCGCTGATGTTTTTCATTTCAAACAGAATACAAAACGAGTCAAAATTTAAATGTGATATTCAGTTCCTAATTTTCTTTTATCAGTTTCTTTTATTTTCTTACTTTGCTTACCAATATTAAAACAATTTTTACTACTAAAAGATATATGAGGTGATAGCACCAAATATTAATTAAAGGTATTGAGCTGTTTGGACTGCTAAGTACTTACTGAATTGGTTGCAGTCTAAAAAAAATAATAATTTCGTGATTAACTCTTAACTCCTAAATAATAATTTACTTATTTATTTAATTAACTCCTGTTCTTGCCTCTAATATGTCTCTGACTAAACCCTCATGCTTGAGAAGGTGTCCTACTAACCTATCTCTCCTATTTTTGATTAACTTCCATAGAGTCCTCGGTTCTCCTATTCTTTCTACTACCTCTTTATTTCGAACCTTCTCTATACACGGCATCCTGATTGTAACCTTTTCTTTTCCGCCGCGCCCCCTGTCTATGTTTTGCACCCGTATAGCGCCGCGGTCCAAACATACACCTTTAACAACCTTTTACGAATTTCTAAATTAACCGTTCGCGACCATAGAAGTCACTTCCTTTTATGTGAATAGTGATAAATTGACTAGTCTGTAGATCGATATTTAGGACATAGAGCTGCCACCTTTTCTAATTTCTATTGAACTGTGTCTTTTTTGAATCGACTAATAGGTTTGTAAAGGTTGTTAACATAGAAGAGAAGGAGGGTAAACAATAGATAAAGAGGTCAGTTATAAAATACTACAAATGGCGCAGTAAACGCCATCTGTACCACGATGCTACATTTTAGGATTACGTATGCTCCAACAAGGTCCACTTGTGTGGAGTTGTCTGCGACGCGCTGATGAGATCCAAAATGATCGAAATCGCGATCCGCGTCTGGCAGTTTTGACAGAATACAGACCACTTCGAATTATTTTATTCGATTAAGCTAACGTGCCTATCACGTTGAGGTTGGTTACGCCGAGATTCGTTATCAGCAAGTCGATATCCACACAAGTGGACTTTGTTGGAGCATACGTAATTCTAAAATGTAGCATCGTGCTACAGATGGCGTTTACCGCGCCATTTGTAGTATTTTATAAAACGAACTGTTAAGACAGCAGGTAAAAGTTGTTCTGTGTTCTGTCGGAGCTGTCTGCGTCGCGCTGATGAGATCCAAAAAGATCGAAATCGCGATCCGCGTCTGGTAGTTTCGACAGAATACAGACCACTTCGAATTATTTTATTAGGTCAGATATAGTTCCAAAAGTGTTTTATCCTGGGAAAGAAAGAGAGACGCCGGGGCCTAAAGTTGACTGTTATAGCAATAAATATGAATTGAAATTATGGACGGTCTACAGGGGTGTAATTGATGAACTACGAACGTAAGATTTCCATAGACTCCTCCTCCCCATCTGTCACATCTCGTCAGGCTAAGCAATAACCTTCCCTTTCCCTTATTTGCTAACGTATTTTATGAATGACCCCATATTGCCGGTTTTTTGGTTCTAATGTCCTTACGAAAAGCAGATTTTGACTCTACCTTTCCCTGTGTAGTAGGACCATAATGCCACACAGTACCTCCCTCACCCATTTTCTTTACGTAATTTATTAACAATCCTTAAAAAGAGGTAAGATATATTCTAATTTTTTAAAATTTACCATTTATATATCCCTTTTAAAAATATTTTCCTCATTAAAATATCAAGCATATTTGCCTGAAATGGCACTACACATTACATCCACAAGAAATTAATAATTATNAGCTACTGTCAGTGATTATCTTATATAGAGAAACGTTGTTCGAATTAAATCTGCAATTAACAATAATTAAATAAAAAAACTATTTATCAAATTTTTATAAAACTTTCTGTTCTTCTCCGTAGGTAATAATCAATTACATCCTGAAATGACCTAATTAAAAAGGTATAAATTACAGAAGATTTTTTTCTTGTTGTTTATCTTTTTGTAACTATATTTTCTTTTAATTGGAAATCAGTTTAAGTGGTTTTAATAATACGATATATATATAGGTACATATATTGCAAATGAGTTCGATATAAACTGGTATCTACATGAATAGACTTTCCACTAAAAGGCACATAAGATACATTCAGTTTAGACAAACTAAATGAAAATATAGTCGTAGTTCTCAATATTTTTACTTTTAAGTGTCTTCTAATAAGTCGACAGTTGTCGTAATGGAAACTTTCATTTTCACTACGATTTTTACCGTACTTTTGAATGTATACACTCCTTTTATTTCGGGTTTGTATTCTATACCATCATTGAAGTCTCCAAGTGTATTCTCCAGTTTCTTATAGAGAAAGATAAAGTAAAAGGTTTTTGCGTTCAATATTAGCATTATAACAGTCAAATTAACTATTTGTAATATATTACCCATAATTCAAGTAAACAGAAGGAAATAAAGTAATTGGTACAGTATGTTATATTAATGAAGAAAAACAGTTGATAGTAATAAAAGTAATTGGTTTATTAAAAACATCTTCATAAAACGTTTCTTATAGACATGACTGTATGTAAATGTATATTTATATCTAATCAGGATAACACAATAACAATAATTTTTAGCACATTTATCCTTATTTAGAAACAAAAGATCGTAACAGCGTAACATTTAATACTAAAATAAACATAGGTTCTTAAGGACTTAATTTAATTACTAATGAAATACTATAAGCAAAACTCTATTAATTTAGAAAACAATATAAATTGTTAACCTAAATATTTTAAAAATAAATTTCGGCACATTATAAAACTAACATTTAAATTGAAAGAAAAAGATCTATTTCTGTTAAAAATATGTTTCTATAACCTTTCAAAAAACTTATTTTTTACACGAAACTATTTTAAAATTTAAAAAAATTACTTGCAACAAAAATAAATTTTCACAGTTTTTGTAAATTAAAATTCAAATTATTTCTTCATGCAACTAATTACTTCACGTTGATGCATAATTATTTATAATCTCAAAAATACTACTATACAAAAAGTAAAAGTCAAAATATCAATCATTCTGTGTTAAAATAAATTTCATTTCGTTTTAATGCCTGCTAAACACAGAAACTTAATTAGATAAGTATTATTAATTACCCCTTATGCGAAATACCTAGCAAGCAGTTTTTCCACTTTGATTTTAGTTAACACTTTTAATGAAACGCCATGTATAACTTCAAGTGTCGAAATACGAAACACGAAAATTCACACACTGGAAACACGTATTTCCTTTTATTTTTTGCTTTCAACCTAACACAAATAACTACACGATTGGGAAACGTTTCGTTTAAGCGAAGAAACAAAAAGTAACAAAAAAAAAGATGAGAAAAAGCAAAACCGACTCTGGCAATAAATAATTAAATAATTAATCTTCACCTCATGCAAGTTACGAAAGAGAATTAAAAAGCTGCAATGTTCAACAGGTAAATCCCATCTACGTCTAAGGTCTCTCAACTTGCCTTAGACTAAGCGACTTTTGCGCACCGGTAAAGGGGGGATGGGATTTTGAACACGCTGTATGAGACCGTCCGGATTCATAAAAATGTTCCGAAAACTTTTATAAGACGTTATCTCACTGCGGTCGACTTCAGTTGGTCAAACTCTTTCGCAAAATACACAACTAACTATCCATTACCTTTATAACCCAAACGTAATACTTTCGTTTCATACCAACTGGTGCACGGCCCTATTTTCTTATTCTCCGTGAAAGGAAAAGTGTTAAAACCGGCTGCGTTTCGTTAAGATTTTAAACATTAGGCGCCAGTTTGTATAATATACGAACCATAATTTATTACTACATATTAAATAATACTGTGTGATTTGTTCGCGTCAAACACATTTGCCCGATCGATCAATCAATCAATCTACTGAAGAGGAAAAATAACGTCTAATATTACACAGTTTTTTGTCAGGAACTGACATGCAGCAATGTTTTTGATCAATTAAATATGAAGCATAAATGAAACTCTACTGATAATAAGGAACTTCCTATAACGTGTGGAATTGTGACCTGAAGAAAAATACCTCAATAGCTGACACGAAACGTCGCTGCAACTTACAAATTAATATGGTGTCAAAAATGAATAATACTGTAAGTACCTAAATATTTTAAGTTTGTGTAAAAAATTTGATAGGAAATTAATAAATAAAAATGTAAGATAAGAATTGAATTATCTGCTGGTTCCTACTTAATTAAATTTCAAAAATATTTCACTATCGATCGAAATTAAAGCGAAAAGGTACTTTCTAAAGGCAAAGAACATGTGCAACATATAAGTATACCATAACATTACTTATATTATACGTATGATTTAATTTTTTTAACGCCAAGTTGTTCTAGTTGCCTTCAATGCAATTTACATTACATAATCTAAAGAATTCTTCAGAAACATTTATTAATACATATATAAAAAGAAAAGTCAGTCCTGGCCTGGCTCCCTGACTCCCTCACATATCAATGTCCAGGCCTCAAAATTCATCTCTTGTGGGGGTGACGAGGGGTTGAAAAGCTTATAGGGTGCATTTTTGTTTGTGGTAAGACTCATTTGAAACTTATTGTTCTTAATGCTTTTTGATAAAGTTAATCAAACTTTTCCTTATTCAGGAAAAATATAAATCCAATGAAAATGAAAGTAATTATTACAAAGCTTGCAAATAGTATTAAAAATAATCAATTCATTATTATAATCAGTTATACTAGAAAAAAAAATGAAACAAAATAAAGGATTAGTTATTTTAGTTTCTTTTTTTAACAGCATTTTTTATCTAATAAAACTTGAATGATTTACAAGAGACGTAAAGCAAAACGAGTTTTATGATTAAAAATCCCAATTATTTTATTCTCGGACAGCTTTTGGAACTGGTTCCTTCCAAATTCTCATCCAAACAACTAAAAAGGTCCTTAACATCTAAACATCAGGGGCGCACAAAGAATTTTGTTGAGAACTAAAAAGAAAAAACACTTACAGAGGTCAAATGCTTTTTAATTTTTAATGCCCATAAAAGTTCAGCATCAACAAATGGAAAAAAGTATAAAATCAATTAAAAAGGAAAATAAAATACGTCTTCACTTAAATTGTACATGATAAGGAGATTGCACAAAACTGAATTAATTTTTTTTTTAATAAGAATGTAACGAATTACCTATTGGAAAATTTCCCGAATTATTCAAGAAGTTTTGTAACATTTATTGAAATAATTCGAATTTTAATTGATTAACAAATGACAACAATCGAGCCCAAAGTTTATCTGAGTTTTGAGACTTTTTCAAGGTAGGTTTTCTCATAACTGCAAACGTCTGCTGTAGTTTCACAGTTATAATTGTTTAATGTGATGAAAATAATTAATAAAAAAACTCCAAAAAAAATTTGAACCTAGTCTAATGTTTTGTAATTGCAAAAAGGATATGTAAAACTTTATTATTATTTCACTTCAAATTTAATTCTATTATATTTTTTAATGGATTAATTTTTCTACAAGCAAATATTCATCCGAACTAAAGTACTAATTAAAGCGAAGTTTGTTTATATTTATAATTAATTAATACTTCTTTGTTTAATACCGAGTGCCCAGTAATTAATAAACATAACTAATAATTACTGGGGTAAATAGATTAAATCCACACAAACCCGGCATAAAGTACAAGAAAACAGATATTACATATTACTATATTATATATATTGATAATAATTCTAAAAAAATCGCATTATTTTAAATTAGATATCGAATAAAAATTTGCTTAGGTATATGCTTGAAAAATTGCCCAGATTTTAATACGATTTGATTATTAACCACTAATTGAAATTATTTATGAATTATTTTTAAGTAAAATTCCCGAAATTTAATTCCCTTTATTAAATCCTCCCCATATCTACTTCATCATAGCAAGTTCCTTTTAAAATCATTTTTATTAGACATATCGATTAGATAAAATAACTGTAGAAGTTTCGAGCAGTTTTTATTTTAATTTTACAGTTTGCGACACGACGCTTTTAATTTCACATTAGCAAGTTTCAAGTTCACTAGTGAAGCATCACCGTGCGACGGACATTCTTGTTGAAACAGCAATAACAATAATAATAATAATATCCACTAATAATACGTAGTAGTACATATACGTATGTACGTTTAGTCGAGTGGTTTTGAAGTATCTGGCCTAACGGAGTTAGTTACAAAACTATTACGTAAACTCTAACATATGCTCAATAATTTTCCTGTGCTACTTTCGATTGGGGTTCAGTTAGTTTGTGTGCTGAAGCAACCGAGCGAAAACAAACTCTTCTTTAAATTATTTCTCAAACATCAGCCAACGACGCGATAATACACTAATAATAATAATAATAATAGTTTCTAGACAATGCACTTAATTAATTAACTTTAGCTGCCTTACTTTCGAAAAAAGTTAGGTAGAATAGGAGTAACAATGGTTTGTTATGGTTGTTTTCAAACGCAAAATTTCAAAAAATGTTAAAAGTGGAAGCATACATTTGTAATCGCTTTCTGACTCCAACGATTTCCATAAAATTTACAACATAGGGGTTATGGTGGGTAAGTGTACCACACCGGGGTGAGTAAATTCGAAATTTGCAATGTGGCCACATTGTTTTGAATTCTTTACAACAAAAAGCGCGGTAATCGTCATCTGTAACGATTTACCACGAATTTGTACACGTAGAAAATGAAAAATGAAAATTTACCTAAATATTAAAGCGATATTTACAATTTATCCCACTAGCCCGTTGCTTCGTAAGCGAAAATAATAAAAATTACAATTTGGACTTGAATTTGTAAAAATAAAATCCCAGCAGAAATAAATTTACTAGGTATTTTAGTTGGTATTACAAATTTAATTGTAATAGTTAAGAAACTTGAAAACGTGTCAAAATTGAGATTATTACAAATTACCTACTAAATTCTACTATTTTTTCTGCCGATAATTCAGTCATTTACAATCGAAAATTGTAAGTTTTCTCCTTGTTGGAGTTCTTTCAGCATTGGGATGGAAGGATCTGTGAAGCTTACCATGCACTCCTGCTAGTGAAACGTTCGGAAGAAACTCCAACCGACGACGGCCTTTAGACCCGAAACTTGGCCGCGAAGGCCTTCACCAATTTATATANTAGGGTTGCCACCTTTTCAGGCTTTACATAAAGTATTTCTCGACTAAATGGTTCAAAAAAAAAGTACTCGGCATAAAAATAAAGTATTTTGTTTTTCGTTTTTAAACATATTTTTTGTTACACCTAGCAGCCAATAACAAATTGCTATCGCTCTTAAATATATTAGTAGCCTCTAAACATAGCAAACAAAGATTTAAATAAACTAAAAGTCCATTTTTAATTAGTTTTAATGAAGCTTTATTCCTGTCGTCCCGTCACTTTGCGTTCAAAACAGAGAATACTCTTTCTATAAATGCTGAAGTGGCCAGAACGGACAGCAAAAGTTACACTACTTTGAACAAATCAGGTTGTTCGGTAAATATGGCTTGCCATTTTTCTGTGCAATATTATTAATCTAAAAATACTCTGAATTTCGAAAAATCGCTTACAAAATTACGATGTTTACTTAAGGCCTTAAATAAAGTATTTTTGCGTACTTTATATGTTTTGTAAAATATAACGTACGCACAGTCTAAATAGAATACAATACTTTATAATAAAGTACGGGTGGCAACCCTAGTCGTCAGTCCTAAAAGTGGTTCCTATCCTGAACTAATCATCGTATTTCCATTAAACTAGAACATCACACATCCTTACCTATTTGTGAACAGTAATCTAATCTAGGCGTACGTCTAACCCCCTTAACTCCTGCTGCTGCTTCTAATATGTGTAATATATGTACTTACAATCATTTTATAGACTTCAAGTCTACTTATTATAATCATAATTAAATACCCAACGCAAATATCGATTTGAGTTCATGTCGTCTCTTCTTTTAAAATATAGAGATTTAAGTCCGATCGGAATTCGTTTCGTTCGCCTTAAAAAGAAAATATAAGAATGTACGAAAGCAAACACAGTCACATATGCAATCTGTACAACTCGTTTACGCATGTTTGCGCCTTTATTTATTAAGCAACAGAAGTTATTACAAAATATCAGCCGAGCTATCGCTGGAAGCGCTTTTGTCGAGATTAATACGTACAAGGGGCCGTGAACGGCCTTGCAACCTGCCCAAATATCGAATTTTGTAATTGATCATAATTTACAGATCGAATTTTGTATTGTTTCTGACCTACTTCAGTTCTTTTTAAAAGGGCATTCGTAAATGGATCTGGTCAGACGTAGTTGCAACCAGTACCTATTTTGATAATAATACTTCATTCAACTTTAATTCTTATTCAACAAAATTGATGAACTGATATAGAGTGTATATGAATGACGGGGAGTCCGTAGCACCTTATAATAAAGTAGATTTTTTGTGAAAAATGTTTTATTGTTACAATTGCTGTAGCATCGAAAGTTTAAATTATATTCTATGGTTTGTTATGCCATATTTTTTCTGAATCATATTTACACGTCTTATTTAATTAAAGTCATATTAACTGTACATTACAAAAAAATATTTGAAACATAGTATATTACTGAAAATTACGCAATTTAACAGAAAACAATACAAGATCTGACTTTTTTCAACTTGAAAATTAATTAATTAAAGTTAGAATGTTGATTGTAATGTGTAATTAAATTTCTCAAAATTCTATTAAATAACACTAATGTATCGTATGTTTTATCGTATGTTTGTCTTGACCTTATGATGATGATGATGATAAATACTAATGGGCTAACAGTATTGTATTCAGTTTATGTTTATTGAATTTTATTTTGATAAAAAGAACTGAATTTTTCCGAATTTGTTAGACAGATTTGCTAATCCAATAAAATAAACATCACTTAGGCTACGTATAGGCAGACAAAATCCACTATCTTAAATTACTTTCCAAAAAAACTGTCCACGGATTGTAGCAAATTAAAGCATGGAAAAACACAATTTCAAAATTTATAACGCTATCGGTCTCACATTAATTTTAAAAATTGTATAGCTTCTCAAATAAGCATTGATACAAAATTCATAAAATTTTCATATTCAATAAGGAATCCTGCAAATTACACTAAAAAAAAGAAGAATTTTAATTAAACAATAAAGTACCGTATTAAATGATTTTTGTATTTCACGTCTACATTATTCATAAAAAATTAATGTATTCAAAGAATAATTCATTTAGAAGAAGATTAATTTTAATGAGTGTCATTATAATACATACAGAACAGTCCGTTTAATTTGAAATTTATCCGGTTGTAATTCTATTCAACACAAAACATACTTATTATAATACCTGTAAAATCATGAGGTAAGCTTACATTGTAAGTCAATTTCTCGGTATAATTAGAAACTATGAAAATCCTGTTGAACATGAAAATTCTCTTCGTAATTAAGAGAAATTAGATTTCCATGTTAAATGAATTTATGACAATTCGATGAATTTCCTGTACATATCATAAGTATTTTGTAATAGATAAAATTACTTTATTTGATTCATGACTGCACCTGGGTACCAAAGTAGGTACTTGTTTACCTTACATCCGAAAAATCAAAAATTTTTGATAGTGAAAATAAAACCACATTAATTAACTTTTATCCACATTTAGCTTAACTGAAATTTACCAATATATTGAACGCGGGAGGTCATTCTAGCTATACGGATAACAATAGAGAAAACGATAGAAAAAGGAAAGGGTGCGTACATAGGATTTGTAGATTTAGAAAATGCTTTTGACAATGTTAAATTTTAAATATACTTAAAAATGTAGGGATGGGTTACACAGATAGAAGAGTCATACTTAGTTTGTATAAAGAGCAACAGGCAGTTATAGAGATGGGGCTGCAACGTAGAGAAGTAAATATTAGGAAGGGAGTCAGCAGGGATGCACACTGTCACTGCTACTTTTTAATCTATACATCGAAGACGCCATCAACATCATTAAAGACAGTACAACTGTAGGGATAGATGTGCAAGGGTAAAGGATTAGTATGCTTAGATTTGCAGATTATATAGCAGTATTGGTATCTAGTAAGGAGGAGTTAGAGATAGCTTGAAATAAAATTGAAGCTGTATTGATAAAACAGTAAAGTAAGAAAATAAATAAAAGTAAAACAAAAATACTTGTATGCAAAGGAAGAAAAAGTAGGGAAAGAGTGAATATAAAGATAGGAAACGTCAGATTAGATAAAGTGGCTGATTTTAGGTATCTAGGAAGTCAGATAAGTCAGCACGGAAGGAGTAATAAGGATATACTGCTGAGGATAGCACAGGGTCGAATCGCCTTTAATACAAAGAAGTCACTTCTATGCTCGCGAACGATTAATTTAAAAATTCGAAAAAGGTTGTTAAAGGTGTATATTTGGAGCACGGCGCAGAACGGGTGCGAAACATGGACAGCGGGGGCGGCGAAAAAAATAGGTTAGAAGCTTTCGAAATATGGTGTTATAGGCGAATGATGAAGATAACGTAGGTAGAAAAGGTTAGATATAAAGAGGTATTAGAAAGAATGTGCGAACAGAGGACTCTATGGAAGTCAATAAAAAATAGGAGAGATAGGTTGGTAGGACACCTTCTTAGACATGAAGGTCTAGTCAGAGTCATATTAGAGGCAGAAACAGAAGATAGGAGGGTTAGAGGTAGACCTAGGTTAGATTACTGTTCGAAAAAAGTCGAATTTCTAAATTAACCGTTCGCAAGCACAGAAGTAACTCCTTTTTATTAAAATTTCAATAGCAAAATTTATGAAGCACATTGAGACTTCCGTTAGATTGTAGGTAGGTAATAAGTAAGATTAGTTGTGATTGTCACAATAAATTCTCGCGGATGTTTGCTGTATCAGCGTCCTGAAATTTTGGACTGTACCTACTATACATTTAAATTAACTGCTATTTTCATTGTTACTTTGGTTAAGTAACATTTTATTTTTTTATTCTTCCCTTGCATAACCCACGCCGAAAATAAGGTCTAATACACCTTCCGAGTGTAAATTAATATAAGATCGGATTTTATATTCCTAGAAATACAGCAGGATTGATCATGTACGTTCCGTAAAAACACAGATAGAGTCGTTTATCTGACGCCAGCAGATGTAGTTGCATCCTCGCCGAAAGAGGAAAACTATGCTGTTTCTTTTAATATTATAAATTATGGTACACGTTTTCTAAATAGTATATAAGTATTTATTAATGTACGAAGCCTTCGAAATCTTAGTCACACTTGAACTTGTAATATATTTTATTTAATTTTGATGATTAATAAAAATATTCTTACATTAATGCTTTCTCAATAATTCATATATGTGGCGAACCTTGAACGAGCGGGCACATTAAACACGAAGAAGGTGATATCTTAAATACTAAACGGTTATAAACCATTTGAAATAGTTATTCAAATTTTCTGTTACAAAGGAATTTTTATGTTTTAAGAAATATCGTTTTGAAACAGTAAACTACCGGCTTAAGCGCACACTGATCGCAACAGATGAATGCGTATTTTTACATTCTTCAGAATTATATAATCAACAGCTTCTTTGCGTCAGATTAAAATTATTAATTTAAATTGGTATGTGATCTTGGTGAAACTGGCGACATGTTTTAACTCGCTTGACCTTATGATGATGATGATGATAAATACTAATGGGCTAACAGTATTGTATTCAGTTTATGTTTATTGAATTTTATTTTGATAAAAAGAACTGAATTTTTCCGAATTTGTTAGACAGATTTGCTAATCCAATAAAATAAACATCACTNGAATTATATAATCAACAGCTTCTTTGCGTCAGATTAAAATTATTAATTTAAATTGGTATGTGATCTTGGTGAAACTGGCGACATGTTTTAACTCGTTCTTAAGTCGATATCGAATTAGCGAACCTCAAATGAGTGTTAGAAGCCCATTATGTTTCTCATAATAAATAAACTGACAGACAGACACACGAGTGATCCTATAAAGGTTCCCTTTTTCATTCGGAAACCAATTAAACATTGCAGTTAAAAAAACCTTGCTCTCCCATACATTCAAACTGTAAATGTAAAATAAACACAATATTGTTTTGTTGAAACATACACCATGTTATGTTCAGACGATATATTTATTAATTTTCCTGGAATCTATAAGCAAAGAACTATTTTCCGTATTTTTTTAAAAATTTTAGGTTTCGGTACTTTTGAAGATAAGCGGAGGAACGGTCAATTTTTATCTATCTTCTTAAATAACTATTAAAGTAATTTCTGCATATATTGATATCGATATGATCAAGTTCTCCAAGATTAATTAAGAAACGAACACAACTTCATACTTCATCAAAGTTTAAAGTTATTGTTTTTAGTTTTTAGAATGAAACAGAAGTTCAATTGCATGCAATTTTTAATAATTTAATTGAGTACAATTATACAATAACGTTTAACGTCTTTAAGTTTTAACACCTTTGGTTAACTTACTTAAAAATTGCTTTACAACTTGTTCTTTTAATTCCAACATTTATGCAGTCGCTTCAAAAAAAGTTCAATAAAGGTAAAGAAATGAAACTGATTAATTAACTTTCAAGAATTTCAGGTTTGATCATATTTCTATCAAAATCTCAATCAATGCGGTAACTAAAAATTGCGTTTTATCTGAAATTTTCAATTTCTGTTAAATATTAGGTTCGCTTAAGTTCATAGGTCAATGTTAATTCCCCGTTTCGTATAGCATCCAAATTTATTACAAAAGATACGAAGAATGCTCAACAAATATACAATAGCACTGTTGATAAATTGCGCATTAACAGGGACGGATTCACCATTTTAATAAGGAAAGGGTTTACAGTAACTTTATCATTTTTGTGGATAATCTTTCATTCCAAAGATATACACCCATTAAAAGTTGACTGTAAACAAATTAGAAATAGTTCGGGTCCCTGCTTTGGAGATCCAGTTCAGGACGGATTCAGTACTGTTTTTGGATTTGACCGATTATCGAATAATGGTACCGAGTAATTCGACTCGAGTAATTTCCAATTTGACAACGAGAAGTTTAAAGCTTTTTATGAGATCTAAAAAGTCAGATCCTTAGATTAGGAATAGAAGAGAATGAAAACTACAAAATACTAACCATCATCATCATCATAAGGTCGTCAGTCCTAAGACTGGTTGGACACGTACCTCCACTCTTTCCTATCCTGAGCTAAACTTCGCATTTCCCTAAAACTAGAACAACCCTCATCCTTAACTATTTGCGAACAGTAATCTAATTTAGGTCTACCTCTACCCCTCTTAACTCCTGTTTCTGCCTCTAGTATGTCTCTGACTAGACATTTATATCTGAGAAGGTGTCCTACCAACTTATCTCGCCTACTTTTTATTGACTTGCATAGAGTCCTCCGTTCTCCTATCCTTTCTAATACCTCTTCATTTCTAACCTTTTCTACCCACGTTATCCTCATCATCCGCCTATAACACCACATTTCGAACCCTTCTAACCTTTTCTTTTCCGCCGCGCCATGTTTCGCACCCGTACACCGGCGTGCTCCAAACATACGTACACCTTTAATAACCTTTTTCGAATTTCTAAATTAACCGTTCGCGAGCACAGAAGTTACTTCTTTTTATTAAAGGCGAAACGACCCTGCGCTATCCTCTGCTTTATATCCCTACTACTCCTTCCATCCTGACTTATCTGACTCCCAGGTATCTAAAATCAGCCAGTTCTTCTTCTCCACTAACCACCACGAACTTTTTACTTAGTTTTGTTACGTATCTGCCGCGTACGGGAGGTTAAAGTCAGTTCGACAAGTCAATATCCTTATGGATCTTGTGGAATATTTTTAATTCCATAATAAATAGCAATTATCTATTTTGTTTTGTTTTCAAATCGACATTAGCCCTGACGTCCACCTGGTGCATTTCTTGAAGAAGCATCGAATTTTGGTCTTTTGGGAGGTTTGGACCTGAAAACCCCTCGTGTATCCGCTACCATGTTTAGACCAATCATTGGTAAAGGTCTAGATGATGGGGGTGGGGGGAATCGAAAGAGGTGGTCTCCCCCACCACTGTACCATAAAAACTTATAGGGGTTCAAAAGTAATAAATATGCCAATTTTTATACATTTCTAGGCATGTAAATATTTATATAGTCATTCTTAAACAATATTCAAAGGTAAAACTAATACATAAAACACATAAAAATATTGAGAAAGTTATATAAAACATTATTTAAATATCTTTATCAATAGGGTAGGTTAGGTTATCGGGTTTTGTTCAAGTGACCACCCTCTTTCGATCCCCCACCTCCACCCCCTTCGGGGGTGGGGGCCATCATCTAGGCATTTATCCAATCATTAAGTGACATATGTACATCTACAAAGATCTAGAGATCTAGACTCTACACCACCCTACTTATTAACTACATTTAAAACGAATTCCTCGTAGGTAATCCTTAGACCACGTACAACAAGCAATGGGGATGTACTATTGCACTCATACAAGCAATGTTTGTTGTTCTCTTATTATTGTTATTGGTCTAATATACCACGCGGTATTACGACATATTTAATGATTTTAGTAGCCAGCTAGACGCCGCCGACATACCGTTCCTTCCACCGTCGCCTCAACTAGCTGCGTTGAGAGATTTAAGTCGGTGCAGTGTGACGTTGAAAAACTTCTTGGTTATCCAGGTCACTGGATTGCATAATCGAGAGCGAGAAAGAGATAGGCTTCAATCTTACGCTTTCGATATTGTTTTACTTTGCAACTGCAAAGTATCGGCAAATTCTGTCACTTATTATACCGAGTTTGGCATTTAAATAGCTCGCAAAACGTTTCTAGTTAATCCAGACTTTTGGATTTCTACATAATCTTTGGATTTTAGTATCTTTTATTACCAAAAGTTCCATTACTCCTTACTGCATCTTCAGACGTCTGATGACAGAATTCAATCAATCATCATTACTTTACTAGTTTGATTAATTAGATATAAGCTTATCACTATCATTAATCCATTAAAATGATTTGATTTTTTATCATGTGGTCCATTATCAAATCGCTGAAGAAGTAACAAGCGGTGAAACGTTTGGTAACACAAATGAATAACTATGGTGAAACTCAAAGGTCTGTAGAAGAACCTAACCTAACCTAACATTAATCATAGGCAGTAAGTTGGACCCTTATATTTTTCGAAAAATAATTTCATGTTGTACCCAAAAATACTTTTGTTGCTCTGATTATAACCGAAACATATTTTTTTATATTAATTTGCACTGGATTATTTACTAAAATTTTACAAAAATACGTACCTACAAAATAAAAAAAAAAGATTAATTGTGGATTATTTTTCATTTTTTGCAACTCTTATCCATGGGCATTATTCTTATTTCATAGAAGAAGTATTAGTTTTATCAGCATCTTGTGATCACTTTGACAGTGTTATTTACAACAACATCCCTTCTAATGTATTAAGTGCTTCTTGGATTATTGACGAAAGACTGCAACACAATAATCATGTTATTCTAAAACCTACTTAACAATGAAGGTGAAGCATGAATATCAAAAGTTAAAATTAAAAAAAAAAACTGCTTAAATTAATGTTTAACTAATCTAATATCCCTGAAATAGCTTGAAAGAATACCTTTTAGGATTCGCTCCAAACCTTAAAAAGAATTTACAATAAAGCGGCGAGGATAGAGATATAGTAAAGCGGTGAACATAGGAAAAAGCGCGTATTTATGCAATAACATTCAGTCATATACAGAATGAGACAGACAAATATTCTAAAATAAATGTTGCTGTACAATCTCTTTTATTGAATATGTGAACGAAGAAAAATTGACGAATGTCTTTCTTATTAATGTAGATCGGAACTAAGGCGATGAAGTTATACGTTTGTATCGAGCTTCGACAGTATTTCCGAATGTCAATATCAAAGTTTAAACATATTTTGCATACCGAAAGTCATCGAACAACATGGTTACCTCTACCTCTATCTCTATCTGAAACAAACATTTTTGTTTCTCTTTGCACCGCTTTTATACACCGCCTTTGTTCAGACAGCGGGTCACCGCTATGTAAATCGCGCCGCTATCCCTTACCTACACCGCTCCATTATAACAGCAGCCTTAAAACGTCGAAGATCACTCATGTGACAGTTTTTGATAAAATCAAAATATAAACAAAGCAAAATAGTACGGATTGACGGCTTAACTTGATTTTCAAGTTACATCAGTTGTACTAATTTGGAATCAAGACAAGTGGCAGTTTTTCAAGACGGCTTCATTTTTTCGTTAATAATTTTTGATATTTTGGCATATTATTCATTTCCATGTTTACAGAATTGTACATGCGATCTCTAGTATTTATAAAATGTAAACGTTAGGTATACCAACCCAGTGTTTTTAGCGGAAAATTTCATTTATTTTTATTTTGTTATTACTATCAGACCCGAGCACAAGTAATTACCTATCCATTAACGTGTTTATATGTGGTGTAAATTAACCTACTTAAACGTCTGTGTCTTGAGACTTGAACGGTATTTGACCCTCATTTGTACATGAAAATATAAATGCAAAATGTTTGTCACTCATAAACGTAAAATAATATGTTTCTTTTAACAATTTTTACAAGGTTGTTTCAAAGAAATGCAAGTGTATAAAAATAACATTTGTTTTTATCTTTGTTACTAATTAACGAAGACGTTCTGTTTATTTTTTTACAGTTTAATATATACATGTAGAAGCTTTTAATTTTTTAGAAAAGGAATAAAACCAAAAAGAAGCTGTTCAGGTAAAATTACCGATGAAAAACAGAAGACGAACGGTGTCAATTACCCAATAATCCTGTGCCCCAAATTAATTTTAATTTGACAAACTGAAACGATAGCGTAAACTCAAACTTTTCAAAACACTATAGAATTTATTTTAAAAAAGTAAGAAATCAACCTATGTATGGGGCAAAGGTTTTATATTTATACGAGACCAATAACTTACGTTTCGCCTCAATTATGAGGCATCTTCAGGGTTAAAATTTATTTGTACCGTGTCTTCTCATGAAAGACAAAAAAAAATAATAAAAAAAAACATTTAAACTGTTTAGAGACCTTCAAAAAAATTTTTAATTAAGTAGTAAGAAGTGGAGAGAAACATTTGTAACTTCACTAATAAAAAGCCAACTAAGTACTCAAATTATTACTTTACGGCTGATTATTCATTAGCACATAAAAATAATGTGGAAATTTTGTTAGAGGCTTACAAACTACCTGGGGAGGATAGGAATACTTATCTTCTAATTTTTGTACGAGTTTTTACGATTGTAGTATAAAAAACTTAAACTAAGTGTAAGCTTATGTAACCAGTAATAAAAAAATGGAAATAACTTCTCTGTATTACCACTTAAAAATAATAATCTACTCCGGTGAAGATACAAGTTAAAATCATAATTTTTTCCTTTTTTCTTTGGTAATTCAGCGAACGTAAATAATGACTGTTAAATCTTTACTTCGAGATATAACGTTCGAAGTTAGAAACAAACGAATAAGGAAAAAAAGCGTTTTCGTCTANGTTGTCTTTGTTATTTTTTATATATTTTCCTAGCTGAATGAAATTATTGAGTTAGTAAATAATATAGTACATTGTGGCACAATAAACATCTTTGTAACTTGTGTTTGTGCATTTATTTTCGACATTAAAATATCTAAAAGCTTCATCAATTCAATTTTTAAAAGAAGATCTTACGTAGGTAATGGACGTCATTTATCAGAGCGCTAGGTTATAAGGAAGTTAGTTTGCTACCAAGGGGTGGGGGGCGTCCCTTGTTTCCATTTGATATAATAATCTGAACCCTGATTAAAAGGGATGATATAAACAAAACATTTTTATATAAGTATCTACTTATTGACAATTACCTTATAAACTAACGCAAGCAGCATATGAATAACAAACTTTTCTTTAATTTTAAGTAATACTTGTTACGTAAACATGCGTCTTTAATAATGTTTATATTAATCAATGACATCGGGAACCAATTATATGTAACTACCTATGTATGTATGTGTAGATAGATACTAGTACGGAATTCAATTTATCACAATTTCTGTCGCGTATTATCATATTGTAGTAATAATTTCCTTTAAATATTTTTTTGTTTACATATAAGTACTTCTCCATTTAATAACCTTGTTTGATTTATGTATGTGCATTCAATTAATAACGACCGGGGTATGACAGTTTGTAAATAAGTTTTTGCCTCTGTTTGTATATTTGCGTAATGTACACTGTTATTTGAAGAAATTAATTAATTAATAAAATGATTTTTCTCACTCCATCATTATTAATTCCAATAGTAGTTATTAACGAAACTGACGTGAACAATTAAATCTATTTTAATTATTTAAACCGAAATCTAATAAACATATTAGAGGCAGAAACAGGAGTTAAGAGAAGTAGAGATAGACCTAGATTAGATTACTGTCTACAGTGTACTACCAGTCTTAGGAATGACGACCTTATGGCGATAATAATGATATGTGTTCGCCATTTTATTATAGTACTTTCTTAATTGTTCTTTAATTCATTGATATTCACTTAGAGTCGTCTGAAATGTTTAAAATTCACCACATTCTATGCCTTCAAAGCCAATCCTTTAACTCGTCTTGACAATGACTTCACGCATTGGTTGATGTCAATACCAATAAGATTTTTATTATCTATTAAAACATTGTGTAGGTAAATTTGAATTCATTTTAAAGAAATTGCTATTGCTGTTAACGAAGTATCATTAGAGAAAGGAAAATAAATTTATTAAACAGACAGGCACCTTAAAATGAACTGATTTCTTAGCTAAAGGTTTTTTGGAAATACCAAATCTTGAGCCTATATCCTAAAGTAAAAGATATTACAATCAAAAAACTTCGAACATCTTTTTTGTCTGTCAATAGTTGTATTTTCATTTTATTTTTATATATTACAAATCGTCACTTCAGTTAGTTGATTGTAGATATGCTATTTGGTTAATTAATATTTAGAAATGAAAGCAATTCACAAACATGCGTATTTGTTGCACAGAATGTAAAACTATGTCATTTTATTTCTAAAAAGGATATATCAATATAAAAATGTTCAGTCTCTCAGAGTCTCTGAAAGCGAGACTCGAGTCTCCGTCTCTCATCGAGTCTCTCTGGGGTCGCTGAGAGAGACTGTCAAAAAAACTGTTTAGC
The DNA here is from genome assembly GCF_000699045.2 of Agrilus planipennis. Classification (NCBI taxonomy): domain Eukaryota; kingdom Metazoa; phylum Arthropoda; class Insecta; order Coleoptera; family Buprestidae; genus Agrilus; species Agrilus planipennis. The sequence goes on along the minus strand of NW_020439072.1, from coordinate 465,836 downwards.
GTCTCTGAACGAGTGTTGCTCATAGAGAGATCCTCATTTCGTAACCAGTCTCTGAACGAGAGACTCGAATCTCTCAATAAGCGGTGTCTCGATAGCAATGGTTAAAATTTTCTAGGTTCAACATATTTCAGAGATCCCAGTCTTTCTACGAGAGACTCGAGTCTCTCAATTTTTCAGTTTTATTAATTCAGTCTCTCTGTGAGAGACTCGAATCTTTGAATTAACAATCTTATCGTTCGAGTCTCTCATACAAAGACTGTGAGAGATCCATAAAAACACCTAGTCAATAACTGAGAGACTATGAAAGACTGTGAGAGACGCTCTCAGAGACGCTGAAAGACTCTGAGATACTGGAGAGAGGCTGAAAATTTTTGTATAGAGTACCTATTCAAATAAGTGATAGCTATCAATGTATCAATTATTATCCTATTTAATAGCAATTCGAAAGTAGTATTAGCATAGGTTGCAGAAACGTATAGATACCATTATGACATTGTCCTCACTAGTAAAAATACAAGAATGTTTTTATAAATTACTGGAACCTTCTACAAACAATAGTTCAGCTATAGAATGAAATATATTCGGTAGCCATACGGGCGGCTAAATTTCAACGCAAAATGTTTTTTTTTATTTATAAGATTAAGTAAAATAAAGTTATACAATTGATCGAATTTCGACCACAGGTGATGGACTTTTACTGCCGCGCCGTGTACCTAATAGTTCCACTATAAACCAAATTGCAAAGCTGAACAAAAACAAGTACAATTAAAAAAGTTACAATTTGTGCAACATGTAAAACCTGCTACGCAATGTATGTCATTAATGTGAATTACTGTTCGTCGCCTTCATCTCCGAGACAAATAACACTTCTAACTATAATTTTAGAAAGTTTAATTGAACTTCTTCAAGCTTCAAATTTAAATATGTACTTATTAAACTATGAATAAAAATAATAATTACGTAAATAAACTCTTTTGTAGCTACGACGAATGTAACTAAATAAATAGTCAAATGAAAATTGAAACGTATCGCCGTCGCCGTGTCCGAACTTTTTTGCAACTGCAATAAAAAGAAGTTGAAATTTTATGGACCAGCATCTTTTTACGTACTATTTTATTTTGGTCGTAAGCTGATTAGAAATTTAGTTTTTTCGGCGATCTAAATTAAACGTAACTCAAATTTGCTTGTGTAATTACATAAAAAAAATTGTCATTACTCAAATTAAATGTGCATGTATTAGATTAGAACTAATACTTAGATTGCTTATCGAATGTGTGACAAGCGAGGATTAGATAATAATGCTTCATCTCGCAGAATAGGGAAACGTTAAATTAAGTTAAGTTTTAAATCAATCAAAAAGATACAAATTTATGTCTATAACCCAAGATAGAAATTTAATTCTAACTTTAAAGTTCTACACATGAAGAACAAAAGAATCGAATTCTTGAAAATAATGAAATGCTTTGTTATCTGTTATACATAAATTCCGTAAATACATTTAAAGACGTAAATGCGTTTAGATTTCATACTCAGTAATAAGGTACGGAATACCCAGTCTGTTAAGTGGAAAAGGCGTTCAAAATATAAAACAAAGAATAGCGCAAAATCAGGTAGCTTTTATCAAAAAAGAATCAGGTTTGATCTCACGAATAAAAATGTGTATATATTTATTTAAGAAGTTAGTTTAAAAAATATTAAATAATATTCAATTCTCTGCAAAATGCATTCAGGTAAAAACGTTTTACTTTTTTTTACCATATCAATTACCCATAAGTCTTGCTTGTGTCATTGACATTAGGTACAAATTTACTTTTTCGGGAAACCTCTCTTGTACCCAAAACTACTCTAATAAATATATAAATCAAAAGAACGAACGAACGAATATATATTCAACTAATACAGAATAAAATACGATATTTTCAAATTATTATCAACAACAAAAATAATTCAACTGTAACTGTAAAGTATTTGAATTTGCACAAAGCATTCATTTCGAATGATAAAAAGTAGCTACTAGTTTCAAAAGGATGTTACATGTTACATATCTATGCAGTATACGTGGATTATATTGCAACATGTACTACAATATTTTACAGAGCGTTAAAGCGAGATACCGAAAATTGCTAATTATCCTTAATTAAGCTTTATTCTCAGTAGACAGGAAATTGCAAAGGTCTCTAGATGTACTTACATACAATGTATTTTGTAGTCAATAGCTGTAAAATAAAGATTTAAAGTATGTATAGTAGTACAACTTTATTTTGGAAAAATTAAAAAAAAAATTAAAACGGTGAGGGAAAACTCAAAAATGAGCCATTCTTAGTCAATTTCACCATGATCAACTTGCTACTATTGTCCACCACGAGCATCGCTATAGTTTTCCACAGCCTCTAGTGTTTTATTTTTTCATTCTTTCATAAACCTCCATCCTTCTACCGGATTATTTATCCGAAGTTGTTTGTTATGATAGTTCCACCACATATTAACAACTGTGACAATGTAGTTTTCGAGCTAGTGAGCAATCCGAACCTATAGACGTACTTCTTCATTATTCTTGTAGGTACTCACACACAAAACAGAGTTCTTGTCCTACCCTTTTTTCTGGTGAAATACCGATGAACAATTTCACGTTTTATTCGAGCAAAATTGGTCTCGCAGGCTGCTCCGACACAACACAGACCAACATTTACCTGCTGCCTTAACAGCGCGTTTTAGAAAATACGACAAATGGCGCTGTAAACGCCATCTGTAGTACAGTGCTACATTTTAGGATTACGCATACTTCAACAAGGTCCATTTAAATATATGGATATCTACTTGCTGAAACAAATCCCGGTGTAGCTTACCTCAACGTGGTAGGCACGTTACCATAATCGAATATATGAATTATATCCACAATTCTACAACGCGCTGTTAAGACAGCAAGTAAAAGTTGGTCTGTGTTCTCTCGGAGCTGCCTGCGACGGGCTGATGAGATCCAAAAAGATCGAAATCGCAATCCGCGTCTGGCAGTTTCGACAGAATACAGACCACTTCGAATTATTTTATTTGATTATGGTAACGTGCCTATCACGTTGAGGTTAGCTACGCCGGGATTCGTTTCAGCAAGTAGATATCCATATATTTAAATGGACCTTGTTGAAGCATGCATAATCCTAAAATGTAGCACTGTACTACAGATGGCGTTTACAGCGCCATTTGTCGTATTTTCTTCTCCGATATAACTCGTTTACTGTTTCTTCTATTAAAATTCATAAACCCAAATTCTTATATCTTACAAATCTACACGTAATTCCACAGATTTATAAGGAATTTAATAAAACGTTGCGTTCCCAAAACTAATTGTAAGTGAATTACACCTTCGTATTTCTTACCCTAATGGTTATCAACGCTACGTTTCATTTTATGTTGTTAAGTATATATTATATATCTTAGAGTTTCTACAACTCTGAGATACTTTATATTTGACCTATACAATCTACCCTAAAGAAGCTTTAAAACATAAAGCGAAACGTAGGTGTGATTATTCATTACGTAATATATTCTTCACCCCTAAAATTGCTTGTATATGTCTACTAAATAAATTATTTAATGAATTAATAACAGCGTTTACATAACAAACATTTCTCTTAGCAAAAAAAAAAAATTAAACGTCAGAAGAAACTACAAACCTGGACAACGTCAATGATACGATAATTCTTCAAGTAGCAGTTAATTAGTCAGTAGAACGAGAGATTATACATGTTGAGCACATAATTTTTGACACGTGTGGAGTTTTTTTTTTTTTTTTGAAAGGCCAGTCATATTCATTCATTGCGTATGTCCATCATTTTGTGTATTTATTATTAATTATCACTTGTGGTATACATAGCGGGGAAATACGTTCTATATAATCATAAAACATTACGCTAAACAAGCGAAACGTCAGCAATTAATCCTTTCGCAAGTTAATAATAAATAAAACGTGGAAGATGATCTCTCGGATGGTATTGTTATTATTAAAACATTACACCGTTTAATAATATTGCGTCAAGTACGAAAGAAAATTATTACACCACCAAGGTCGAGTCACCGTAAACTTTGTGCTTAGTGGAACGCGCTTTCGATTTCGAGTAGGTACGATTCTTCTTGTCTTCATTGTTGTCGTTCTGTCTGCGGTTAAATGCCAACATAAGTACCTATTAACCTGCACGAAAGAAATTCTATGCCAACTACCGTAGTAAGCTAATTAGTCCAGGCAATACGGGCGGGTGAGTGGGAAAAATTATTCGGATTTAATTTTTTTACGCAGTTTAGCAGGAAGATTCTCCTGAATTTAGGTTGCCAGCTGGTAACCCGGTCGGTTATTGTTTAAATCACGATTGTTTAAACAAATGACAAAAAGCATTTTTTTGGCCAGAACATTTTTTTATATTCTTTGGTTTAATCTCGATAAGAGTTTGAAGTTTTTTTTATTTTTCATATTTTGCGAATTATGAGTTTTTGAAAGTCTGAATATACATGAAAAACGCTATTTTCTTTGCTTAAAAAAGTTATTATTCAGCAAGTAGATAACCATATATTTAAATGGGAACATACGTAATCCTAAAATGTGGCATCGTACTACAGATGGCGTTTACCGCGCCATTTGTGGTATTTTCTAAAACGCGCTGCTAAGACAGCAGGTAAAAGTTGGTCTGTGTTCTGTCGGAGCAGTCTGCGACGCGCTGGTGAGATCAAACAAGATCGAAATCGCGATCCGCGTCTAGCAGTTTCGACAAGATACAGACCATTTCGAATTACTTTATTCGATTATGGTAACGTGCCTATCAAGTTGAGGTGAGCTACGCCGGGATTCGTTTCAGCAAGTAGATATCCATATATTTAAATGGACCTTGTTGAAGCATACGTAATCCTAAAATGTAGCACCGTACCGCGTTTACCGTGCCATTTGTGGTATTTTCTATTACAAAAAAAATGTTTTTTTAGGAGTTAATCATCATCATAAGGTCGTCAGTCCTAAAACTTGTTGGACACGCACCTTCACTCTTTTCTATCCTGAGCTAATCTTAGCATTTCCCTAAAACTAGAACAACCCACATCCTTAACTATTTGCGAACAGTAATCTAATCTAGTTCTACCTCTACTCCTCTTAACTCCTGTTTCTGCTTCTAATATGTCTTTAACTAGACCTGCATGCCTGAGAAGGTGTCTTACCAACCTATTTCGCCTATTTTTTATTAACTTCTACAGAATCCTCTGTTCTCCTATTCTTTCTAATACGTTTTCATTTCTAACCTTTTCTATGCAACATCAAATTTCGAACGCTTCTAACGTTTTCTTTTCCGCCACGTCCAACGTCCATGTTTCGCACCCGTACAGCGCCGTGCTCCAAACAAACACCTTTAACAAACTTAGAAGCTAATATTTTATATATATTTAATAAATTGCACCAAAGAAATTTTTNTGCCTACTGTTGTCTTTCTTTCACTCGCGCGTCTCATATTAGCGCGTTGTAGACTATCAGTCAGCAAGCGTGCCTTTTAAATAATTAAAATATAAAATCTATTAATAGTAAGAAGCAAAATTTCTTTGTTGCAATTTATTAACTACAGTTTAAAAACATATAAAAAAAACAACATATTGTTTAATAATTTTTTGAAGCATAGGAAATAGCGTTTCCCATTCAGATTTTCAAAATTCATAACTTGGAAAATATTAAACGAAAACTTAAAACCTTTTTTATGGAGATTAAACCAATGAAAATAAAAAAAAAATGTTCTTGTAGTTTTTACCGTTTGTTTAAGCAATCGTGATTTAATTAGTACCTGACCGGATTACCGGCTTGCCTGTATCGTAATATTCAGGAGAATCTTCCGACAAAACTGCCTAAAAAAATTTATATGGAATAATTTTTCCCACTCACCCGCCCCTACTACCTAGACTAATTCTATAATAAGACAGAATGTCCACATTACGATGTGCTTCCTGTCAATCCCGCGACAGAATTTTTAACGAAATACAAACATGTCCTTATATTAATCCTTTCTTAAAATGACTAATGACATTTCACGATAAAAGCAGCAATTGAACAATGTTTAAGCAATTAATCTCGATCAATGAGATGTTTTTAGATACTGTATATGTATTAAACTATAAAAAAAACAAAATTTGTATAATTGTATCTATCTATTACGTAGGCACAACAAGTTTTCTAGATTTATGAACCATTTTTGTCGCCAAGTTAATTCACTCTTTGATAGTATTTTATGGAGGTTTCTTAACCTCATCATCACAGGTCATTTATTTACCACCTATTTAACAGTACCTAATACAATCAAAACAACTTTTTAATTACCAACAAATAGTTACCAAAACGGAATACTCAATTTTTCCATTAATTTCTAACTCTAACTCTGGTCTGGATGATTTACGATTAACAGATCTTTTTTTTTATTCATTACCATTCTCTTTTTATTATTCATTGATTTGTTTTGAATAGGTATAATGTCGTCGAATTTTTATACTGGTGTGTACCTACAATTTATAAATTGCTGTGATTACATTCATTTTGTTTGTGTATCATGTTTATCTACCTACTATATACGATTTAATTACGCCAAAAGTTGATGTGTTGCATTTTAAGATAGTACGCAATAATAAATTGTTTACGTTTAAGTGTTAATGTTATTGATTAAAGTCCATTTTTAGTAAAAAAGAATATTTATAAGCACTTTCACATAAACGTCAATTATTTGTTAATGTTGTTAACTATTTATTCAGAAACAATTAGGTAGTTTTTCTTACAATTTTTTTTTTCTGAAGTCAGCTAGTGTACTTTTTTTTAAAAGCGTACTTAGAATTCCACCACGAACTGATAAGAGCCATTGTATTATATTCGTTTTTTTTTTGTGCGTACGTCAGTCCATATGTTACAGTCATAGGGGAATATACTGAATGTCGGAACTTGTACGTTTTTGCTTAAATAAGCTATTTTTAATCGTATATTTCGACAAAATTTGCAAAGATTGTGGATTTTTATCATTTTAAGTTAATTTATCAATACTCAAAATATATACATAACACAGCCGAAGCGTTATAAAAACACATATCACATTTTTTAATCTATTAACTTACAGAAATACTGGAAACTGCAATTAGTAAAACAATATTTGTTTAGTGGTTCCATAATCACAGCGTTTAAGTGTATTGATCTCATGTAAAAAAAAAAGGAATTTCCAAATACATGAAGTCATGCCATAGGAAACACGATAAATAAAACAAAATTTATTTGACCATAAAGCAATAAATACACATATACAATGTACCAGATCCGTTCAAATTTACAGAAAATAATTACTTCAATATTTTCAAAATATTGTCTAGAATCTAGACTATTTCCTTAAGAAAATTTAACAACCAACATAATGTATTCAAATAAGCAATATCATGTGCAGTTGCCGAGTATTCATGCGTAATCTAGAATTAAAACAATCATATTGATATGTTACATGTAAATCGGTAAGACGATCAGTGTGAGAAACATATAGGCATCGATATTATATAAGATATACAACTTTTCACATAGATAATAATTTGTCAAGTGAGAGTCAGATGACTCACGTAGGTACTGATCGTTCCATCATCATAAGGCCGTCAGTCCTAAGACTGGTTGGACACGTACCTCTACTCTTTCCTATCCTGAGCTAACCTTCGCATTTCCTAAAACTAGAACAATTCATATCATCAACTATTTGCGAACAGTAATCTAATCTAGATCTACCTCCACCTCTTCTAACTTCCGTTTCTGTCTCTAATATATCTCTAACTAAACCTTCGTACCTGAAAAGGTGTCCTACTAACCTATCTCGCCTATTTCTTATTGACTTCCATGGAGTTCTCTGTTCTACTATCCTTTCTAATACCTCTTCATTTCTAACCTTCTCTATCCAAGGTATCCTCATCACTCGCCTGTAACACCACATTTCGAAGGCTTCTAACCTTTTCTTTTCCGCCGCGCCCACGTCCATGTTTCGCACCCGTATAGTGTCGTGCTCCAAAGATACACCTTTAACAACTTTTTTCGAATTTCTAAATTAAAGAAGTGAATTCTTTTTATTGAAGGCGACTCAACCCTGCGCTATCATCTGCTTTATATTCCTACTACTCCTTCCGTCCTGACTTACTAGATCGGCTACTTCTTCTAATTTTTCGTTTCCTATCATTATAATCGCTCTTTCCTTACTTTTTCTTCCCTTGCATACAAATATTTTCGTTTTACTTTTATTTATTTTCATACAGTACTGTTTAAAGCTATCTCTAACTCCTTCTTGCTAGATGTTTATACTGCTATATAATCTGCAAATCTAAGCACACTAATCTTTTGCTTCTGTATGTCTATCCATACAGTCGTACTGTCTTTAATGATGTTAATCGCGTCTCCGATGTAAAAATTAATAATTAGCGGTGACAATGTGCATCCCTGTCTCACTCCCTTCCCAATATTTACTTTTCTACGTTGCAGCCCCATCTCTATAACTGCCTGTTGCTCTTTATATAATATATAATCTGTTAATTACCTCTTACTGTAACTGTATTGAAAATATGCACAGATTTTTATTAATTATTATTTAGGAATTATTACATCACTGGTAAACAGATTCATTTTATTTGGTAATCAACAAACAGATCTTCGCTTTTATTGTGACACTAATATTATCGTTTTGTTTTGACTGTTGTATAAGTTGTTAGCAAAAATTGAACATTTTCTTTCTCGACAATATGTAATTCTTGTGTACGACACTGCAAATATCATGTGAATCTTTCTACCTACCTGTTGTAAAAATGATTTATGGATTTTAGGTCTAGGGATTTGGGATGTACGTTAATATAAATATCTGCATAATAGATGTACCTAACTGCGTTCCCATATCACTATTTTACCTTTTGGTCACGAATCTCCTCCTATTGATGAGTCAAGTTTAAATATTAACGTCTCTTATTACAATTTGTGAAAAATAGTTTCCCATTTAGTTTTTTAAAATAGCATTTATAATCTTCAACTGATTTGTACACAAATTAATTCATATGAATACCTATGTCTAATAGCTGTCTGATTCATGTTATCCAATTGAAATATCCGACAGTCGTTGCAACAATCAATATCTATTCGTTTCTTTATTGAACCGACTGATCGGAATGTATCAGGTTCAAGGGTGAATATCAAGAAAGCCTGAATTAATTGTGAAATATCCTTGAACAACCACGAAAGAGAAGTTTAGTGAAATTAACCTTGCATTTTATTTTTCACTCACCGTCCTGTATCGGTCATAACAAAATACTGACCTTCCAAATCCAATATAATTGATGTGCAACACTGTTGCAACCAAAACACAGACAAGAATTGATTGAAATCTACATCTAATATTTTTTGAATAATTATGTGTCGTGTTCCTCAAATACACGACACAAACAAATAAATACGAACACGTACGTAGAATAGGTACAGCATATACCTGAATACTTCGTTCTTATACGTATGTAAACCAAGAAAAACGTTTGCTTGTAAAATTTACTTGTAACTCTAAAAGACAAGGAAAATTTGCGAGTATTTTCGGATAAATCATTATTAATCAAAAAATAGGCATTAGTGTAGAAACCCCAAACTTTTTTAAGCTTCCTGGAGATCACAATCGAAATACCATAACGTACATTAAAAGGCAATGTCATCATAATTTTGTTTTAAATTTGTTAAAATGAGAACTTGATACACAAAAACGAAAGTCTAGATATAGATATATTTTGTCTGAGAGAACAGATAGGTACATCTTCTTTCTAGATTTAACTTGGAACTGTAGTCATTTGCTGCGTATTGAACACGCCATTGTTAGGTTAAGAAATGCTTCATGAGAAATACAGACAAAGTGAAAAGAGATAACCGAATAATAGTAAGCCGTGCAGCGGTTAGAAGTTGCTTAGGTACGTTAAAGATTAGGGTCGGTTTTGTAACAGTCTGATTGGAATTATATCTTTAAACAAGCGTCTTTAATTTCCGAAATTCCTGAGAATGTTGAACTTTCTTTAAAGTCCGATAGTGGCAACATGCTCAAATTCTGTTTGTTTGCATCTCTTTCTGTGTCCGCTGCAATTCCCACCTGACATCTCTTTCTTATGCTTACGATATTCGGACTATGCCAATTTTAAACGTTCGAACTATTTAAGTATATCAATATGGTAGTAATTAGACACTTTTTATTATCTTTTCTGGTACAAACAACAAATACTTAGATAAAATGAAAATTTTGTACACTGATTATTTGTTTTTCGTCACTTGACGTTATTTTACAACTAAGCATTTTATGTGTTGTGTAACTGTATTTTTATTAATAAAAATATATGGTACATACACACGTACAAACAAAAATCGCAGTATTTACCATATAATTTAAGCCTTGGTGATAAACGTGACTTTTAGAAGAAATGACATTATAACGAAATTATGGCAATTAGGAAACAACAAGGACTGAATCGGGAATTTACGGAAAAACAAAATGCCTATTTTTATTTTTAACTACTATTACTTTTTATATACCTACTATAAGTACAGGTTTTATACAAAAGTGACATTGCAAGTCATTTAATGACACAAAGAATCAATTTGTAGTTAATTAGAATACGAATAAAAATTTATCTATTAATTTGTTTATTAAAGACCAACGTTTTCACTTCAAAGAAATCGTATTGCACTTCTCATAAATTAAGGGGATTTCCCTAATTTTCAGGTTATATCTTTATACCTAGAAGTTACACTAAGTTGCAATTTTCCTATTTGATGCGCCGATTGTACAGTTTACTAAATATTAAAATGCAAAAAAGGACAAATAAGTACTGTAGTTACTGATTAAATTTAAATACGAAAGTAATCAAAGTTTCAATTACAAATAAAATTTATTTAACCACTGTGGTTTCTTTAGATGTGAGAATATTTTGATGAAATAATGTGTTCAAACAAAATTATTTTCAACTAAAACTGTGTGAATTAAAGCTTCTTCGAGTCAATTTTTTCGATTATAATTATAGCTGAATTAAACTAACATTTGAAGTAGTCTACAATTAATAATTACTTAATATCCCTTTTTCCAATTTTCTGGGGTTCTCATAAAGAATACAATTCTCTTTTCTTAAAAATTTCATTGCAAGCCATTTCAGTTTTAAACTTCGTTCCTATGTAACTTTTTTTACAATGACGTGTGCTGTAACATCCATTTTTGCTGTTTCTTGTAATACCAACATCATTTATCATTGGCTAGTTGCTTTTCTTAATTACTTAGTGCGCGAGAATATGAATAATTGCTTGAGCAACTGTCGCATTTAAAGCAAGTAATACAATCTATTCATCTATACTCATAAATAAATTAAAATAAATAAATTTCTTACTTCTCTGTATCGTAATTATTCTTAAATTGAAAATAGTAGTTTTTACCATCATCATTTGAAGCTTTAGCATCCGTTTTAATCTTTTAATATGCATATTTGTTAATTAAAAAACTAAAAGTGATACTTAAATTTCAATAACTAAAAATAGTATCAAAAGTTGAACGGCTTTCCTTTATAATTATCTTTTTTATTACGTACATGCAATCTCTATACATATCTAATATGTATAACGTCAAACTTTTTTCATTTGACCAAAAGATAGCGCAACAGTACCTACAGAAAGTACACAGCTTCCCATACTTTCGATTAAATTGTTCTTTTGCTACGTGATAACTCATCATCATCATAGGGTGGGTCATCAATTCTAAGACTGGTTGGACACGTACCCACATCCTTAACCATTTGCGAATAGTAATTTAACCTAGGTCTACCTCTACCCCTCCTAACTCCTGTTTCTTCCTCTAATATATCTCTGACTAGACCTTCATGTCTAAGAAGGTGTCCTACCGACCTATCTCGCCTACTTTTTATTGACTTCCATAGAGTCCTCTGTTCTCCTATTCATTCTAATACCTCTTTATTTCTAACCTTTTCTACCTACGTTATCCTCATCATTCGCATATAACACCACATTTCGAAAGCTTCTAACCTTTTCTTTCCGCCGCCCCCACTGTCCATGTTTCGCACCCGTACTGCGCCGTGTTCCAAACATACATCTTTAACAACCTTTTTCGAATTTCTAAATTAACCGTTCGCGAGCATAGAAGTGACTTGTTTTTATTAAAGGCGACACGACCCTGTTCTATCATCTGCTTTATATCCCTATTACTCCTTCCGTCCTGAATTATCTGACTTCCTAGATATCTAAAATCTGCCACTTCTTCTAATTTTTCGTCTCCTATCTTTATATTCGCTCTTTCCCTACTTTTTCCTCCCTTGCATACTAGTATTTTAGTTTTACTTTTATTTATTTTCATACAGTACTGATCTGTCAGTACCGCTTCCATTTTATTTAAAGCTATCTCTAAATCCTCCTTGCTAGATGCTAATACTGCTAAATCATCTGATAACTAACCGACATTAATATATATTATTATCTGAAACATTCGTAATTTAAGGCAAGTCGAATTCGCTAATTAAATAATTAATGATTTATTACATTTATACAGTAATAAACGGTTGAAAACGTGCAAAATTAATTAAGGACACAATATACGCCTAACCGAAAAATGATACGTAGTTATTACGAAGAGTTATCGCGGTTTAGATCACAATAAATTTTCACCGTCGAGCCGAGGCGTTTGATTATGAATCGGTGAAATCTGCAAGTGGAAAACTATTAAGCAACTGATAATCGTTACATAATAGGTAATAGTACGCATAAGTATATCGAACCGACTAATTGCTTGCGAAACTTTTAAGAAAACGGTAGGTACAATAAAAGACGGTAAAGTTGAACATCAGCATAATCAACATCATCTTTCCCGATAAGGTCTTGTAAGATACATCGGTTAATTCTGGGATTTCCTAACTGTGCATCGCGACGGCGTGGGGAGCTGCGGCATTGTAGTCTTGTTTTGTTTTTGTTTTTATTTTCTAATAAAAATTATAAATGTTATTTGGAGTTTTTCCGATAACTTTTTACTAGACTATACAACTATAAGTAGTAGGTACTTTTTGGTCAGAGGGTGGCGTCGCAAAACTCCTGTGAACGTCACAGTAAAAATAAATTTAGGAAACCCTGGATTAGTTCATTTTTTTAGAGTAGTTAGCACATGAAACTAAATTTAAAATTATTTTATGGATAAAAGAAAGTGAGTTCCGTCTGAACTAAATAAAACACTAAAACCCAAAAATCTACACCTAACACACATTTCGACACCCAAACTGTAATCCTCAATCAGAAATTGACCTCTAGCCGAGGATTACACCTTATTAGCAAAATAACGTACAATTACACATTACACTACGATTTATGAAAAGCTTTTTCTATAATTTATTCTTAAAGGACACTGCCAAGGTGAATTTCAATTTCAGGAACAAACTTTCTGTAAAAGTTACGAATTACAACCTGATTATTTATTCACCAATTGAATTTATTTTACCCACCACGTAAAGACTAACCGCCTTCCTTATGTCTATAAATTAAATTAGCGTTTGTTTTGCCATCATGTTATCCATTTTCAAAGTCGCTTTAACCCACAAAGGAACACAAGGTTGATATTGTTTGCTCTTAACACTAACAACGAAAACTCATTGCCTTTGGAAAGTAAATAAAATTGCCATTGAGAAAATAAATTTCGGAAATTTCTAAATCAATAAATAATAAGTTCATGTAGATATGTAAAAAAGCATTTTAGTATTAATCTTGACTTTCGAATTACTTTTATGCAAATTTATTCCAAAAACATTTACTTCAATATAAAAGCTCACAGAATGTATTCACAAACAATTAATTAAAAATATATAAGTACTTATTTTCAACTAAAACTGTGTGAATTAAAGCTTCTTCGAGTCAATTTTTTCGATTATAATTATAGCTGAATTAAACTAACATTTGAAGTAGTCTACAATTAATAATTACTTAATATCCCTTTTTCCAATTTTCTGGGGTTCTCATAAAGAATACAATTCTNCTCTTTCCTATCCTGAGCTAAACTTCGCATTTCCCTAAAACTAGAACAACCCACATCCTTAACTATTTGCGAACAGTAATCTAATCTAGGTCTACCTCTACCTCTCCTAACTCCTGTTTCTGCCACTAATATGTCTCAAACTAGACCTTCAGGCCTAAGAAGGTGTCCTACCAGCCTATCTCGCCTATTTTTTATTGACTTCCATAGAGTCCTCTGTTCTCTTATTTTTTCCAATACCTCTTCATTTCTAACCTTTTCTACCCACGATATCCTCATCATCCGCCTATAACGCCACATTTCAAACGCTTCTAACTTTTTCTTTTTCGCCACGTCCACTGTCCATGTTTAGCACCCGTACAATGCCGTGCTCCAAACATACACTTTTAAGAACCTTTTTCGAATTTCTAAATTAACCGTTCGCGAGCATAGAAGTGACTTCTTTTTATTAAAGGCGACACGATCCTGCGCTATCCTCTGCTTTATATCCCTACTACTCCTTCCNCCTTCCATCCTGACTTATCTAACTTTCTAGGTATCTAAAATCATGTAGGTATATCTCTTTTTAATTCTGAAGGCATCCACAAGAAATGAAATTCTTCATAAATACACTCCTGTTGAAATCGCTGAAACCATTTCCAATTAACAAGTAATTTAGTGTATAAGAAATAGTAATCAATAAATAAAAATTATTAGAACAAACGACCTATCTCAATACAATCTAATTTTTTTTCGCTTTTTCTTTTTTTCTGGTACCCCATGTCATTATCCGGTACCTGGTCGGAGCCTACGAAAAGTGCCGGATTCAAACCGGATGCCGAGCCTATCTCTAATTAATACATCTCATATTTCATTCAAAAGCGACAAGAACATTTATTAAAATTATTTTATTATTTGTTTCAGGAAATGGCTAGTTTGGTTAGATTAGCTTTAGACAGATATGTCGACATTGTAGATAGGATAAGTGGTAAGTACCTTTGACTGTATTTAAAAATCTCACGCATGTAAAATGTATAAAATATTGTTTCAAACATTTTTTAATACACGCATATCCTGAGAAATGTATACATTTCCTAGGAATTGTATGAAATTCCGATGTTGTACCAGGAAATGTATAAAACTAATGTAAACTGAGAATCAGAGTTATCTGTGAATGCAATAAATCACCTGATCAGATGACTCCCCTCGCTCCGCTAACTCCGCATACATGATATAGCCAGCCGTGTAAAACTGAAAACTACAAGATATTGCGCTGTGCTAATAAATACGTATAATCCAAATTTGAAAAACTTCACTTATTAGATGAATCCAAAGTTAAAGAAAATATGGATTCCATTTCCTTCTCTTATTACAATGTGTAAAAGAACAGAAACAAAATGGTTATAAATATTTTGATGTTGATTTTTTATCAATAAAATTATTTGCAACCCTATTTTGGCTCTGATCTTTCACGCTAAACGAACTATTTTGGCAACAGTCTCTTTTTTCTAATTAAAACGGATGACAAAGGTAAATAAGGAAGCATACGGAAGAATTATTTGTTGCTGAACTGAAGAAATTATAACATAAAACTAGAAAAACTATATCACAATCACTTCAAACAGGAAAATATGAATTATACTCAATCTTCGCAGCTGATGATATATCTAATACAAATACTACTATTATTTTAGAAAAATTCCAATATTTAAAATGCCTGCAAGGTTTTCTTGAAAAATATTCTATACTTAAATGAATGTACAATATAAAATTAAGCAGGTATTACAAAAAAGTGTTTATTTGAAAAAAGGATTTTGAAAATACGTATTTTGCGTTTAGCACTTAAAATACAAAAAGGAAATCTATTTTGTATATTACATTTGAAATGAGAAATCAAAAAAAGTATTTGCATTTTGTATTTAAATACTTTTAAAAAACCATTTTGCACATTTCTATATATATGAACAGAATTTAAGTAGTTTTTTATACGCCAGTATATTTAAATTATCTCTGATTGATGTAAATTCTTCTTGGTCAAGTATAAAAATACTGTAGGCACTTAAGTTCATTCAATCTTTTGCAATTTTGAGAACAATTACCGAACACATTATTTGTAAGTATATTAACTAATTAAATATTTGATTAGGAGGACCATACGATTGAGAATTTGAAAGAGTAACTTGTAAGGACATTTAAATTTTAAGTAGCAGACTTAAAAATATACAGTTCTAATTTATTCCACGATCATTGCAAACAATTCAGCACACTTATTCGTAATATGACTAATGGCATACATTGTATATTTACACAAGATGAAAGACTTGTCGTTTAATTTTACAAGGAACTAATTATAAAAAGCTTATTTCTCACAGTTAAAAAGCTGAAGATATTCCTATTTATAACCTTGACGTTTGTGCGTTTTCATTAACTTACAAAGCATCATCTAATGCTATCACAAGGTGATAAAATAAATATACGGTAAACTACCTGGTTAACTACATGCGGTTTATTGCCAATAAAAATGATTGTTTACAACAACAAATAATAGACCGTAAAACGTGCGACAACCCATATTATGCTAAATAAAAATCCATAAAAAGTAAAGATCCATTTCATTACATATGAACGTTTGTAACAAGAAATACACAACACATAATAATTTTTAATTGAATACAGATAAATAAAATAACATTGTTAGTATTTTGTAACAGTAGCTATCGGGTTGTTCGGAAAGTCATTTCGTTTTTTCCCGACACAGGATTTAATTGTATTCTTTTGCACCCAATTTCACATTTAAGCCGTATAATTTTTATATGCTTTGAGAGCTCTTATAGCAAGGCTTGTGTGTGAAAAATTCCAATTAATTCTACGCAGTAGTTTTTGGTTGGTGCCCTTTTAAATATGGAGAGCGATAAGCAGCATTTTCGACATATCTTACTGTTTTACTACAGAAAGGGTTAAACTGCTGTTCAAGCCAGAAAGAAATTGACTGATGTGTATGGAGAAGGTGTGTTGACAGTACGCCAGTGCCAGAACTGGTTCGCTAAATTTCGATCCGGCAATTTTGATGTCGAAGATGCACCACGTTCGGGAAGGCTGGTTGAAGCTGATAAAGACGCGATAAAGGCATTAGTTGATGTGAGCCGGCGAATAACAACACGTGAGATCGGATTGAGGTTAAATTTATCAAATTCAATAGTTTATGATCACTTGAAAGGCCTGGGATTATCCCCGAAGCTCGATGTATGGGTTCCCCATGTTCTCACAGAGAGAAATCTGTGTCGCCGCATTGACGTTTGCGATTCGCTTCTCAAACGTCACGAAAATGATCCGTTTTTGAAGCTCATCATCACTGGGGACGAAAAATGGGTTGTATGTAACGTCAAATGCAAGAGGTCATGGAGCAAAAAAGATGAACCGGCTGAAACCATTTCCTAAGCCGATATTCACCAAAAAAAGGTGATGCTGTCTGTTTGGTGGGATTTTAAAGGAATCGTTTTTTTTTGAGCTTTTACCGGATAGCACAACGATTAATTCGGAAGTCTACTGTCATCAGCTGGACAAACTGAATGATGCACTTCAACAGAAAAGGTCAGAACTAATTAACAGGAAAGGTGTAGTGTTTCACCAAGACAACGCGAGACCTCGCACAAGTTTGGTCACTCGCAAAAAGCTTTTACAGCTTGAATGGGATACAATGCTACACCCACCATATTGTCCAGACCTGGCACCATCGGATTATTATTTGTTCCGGTCACTCCAAAATTTTTTAGACGGTAAAACCTTCACCTCAAATGAGGAGGTCAAAAACCTCTTCGATCAGTTTTTTGCCAGCAAAGACCAAAAATTTTATGAGCGTGGAATTATGCTACTACCAGAAAGATGGCAAAAGGTGTTGGACCAGAACGGTCAATATATAATTTAATAAAGTATTTGTTTATTATACGAAAACTGTCTTTCATTTCCACAAAAAAAAAACGAAATGACTTTCCGAACAACCCTATGAAATTCTTGAGATGCTTTCATTACATGCAAAATTATTACAAACAAAAGAGAGCTTTCAAAAAGTCAGTAGCTTGTTATGTCAAGTACGTATTGTTATTACATGTTATTTCTAATAGTGTACATTGTATTGTATGTACAATAATACATATTACGTAATTCTGTACATAATAAGGAGTAAGAGGTTCGCAAATGTCTCACCTGATACCGTACTTGCAAATTATTACGATAATGAGGGTGAGGTTCACAAATGTACCAGGTCCCCAAATAAACATATGCTAAGCATCCTAGAAATAACAATAGTACATTACGTATCGAGGTCCGAAAAGTGAGTTGCAAAGTGGCAAACGCGTAATCTGAAGTATCTACTTTTCAGACAGAGATACGTACACTATTTTTTGTCATGTTTGTGCGAAAAGCTCATCATTAAATTGATAGTTGGCGAAATAAGAGTAAATGATTTAGAGGTTAGAAAGACATTGTCATTGAACAATTGATTTCTGCGCATGCCCATAAACTTGAGCGCATGCGCTCAAAAGACTAATTTTATTTCCTCCCGACTAAAACACGGCTGAAAAGAAGCCATTTCTTTCCTATTTCATAGAATGCAAAACGAGCTTTCCGCTCTAACATGACAAAAATAATTTTTACTTAGAGATGATAATCACACATTTTTTCCTTAGTTTTGATGCCAAAAAAAAACACGTAATTAAATTTATCATGATTTAAATTTTACACACTTTGAAATTCAAAAACAATGCGTACAGTAAACATTTTGGGCATACCTTCATTTGAAAATATAAAAACTGATTATGTAAAAATATAATTAAATGGAGAGTGTCGGTAGGTGGCACCCTCAATTTAATTATCTTTAATTCAACTAGTACGGTAATTACTAAATTCAGCTTTATTCATGTTGTGTAAAAAATTCTGTCTAAAAATGAAGTGACGTAATCCTTTATGAATAGAATTTTCGTTTTTCGTTTTTTGTCACTAACGATAAGATCAAACTAAACTTGACCTTCTAAAAAGATCATTATTACGTATCATCAAACAGTTATATGGCGAAAGTGTACTGTTATTAAAAGGATAAACAAAATGACTAGATGTTTCTTTTTTAAGTGTCCATAGTTGACTACGGCAGTTGCCATTCTTTTTACTCAACTGCCTACATAAAATATAGTTATTATAAATGGGTACGTTTACACTTGTCAGCAAAATTCATATATACGGCCCAAAACGACAAAGACAAGGTAAAGATGATAGCAAAATAGAGTTCTGTATGCAGATTTTAATGGAAGTATTTTTAAGAAAATGTCAAATAGAGATCTTTCGCGCTTTTTCCAAGTATGTTGTAAAGTTTCCCCCAAAGTCAGTCCCAAAAACGTATAATTACAATATGATGATGGAAAAAATAATTTATTTATGATGTAAAAAAGTTGTTAAAGGTGTATGTTTGGAGCACGGCGTTGTACGGATGTGAAACATGGACAGTGGGCGCGGCGGAAAAGAAAAGGTTAGAAGCGTTAGAAATGTAGTGTTATGGCGAATTATGAGGATACCGTGAATAGAGAAGGTTAAAAATAAAGAGGTGTTAGAAAGAATAAGAGAACAGAGAAGTCTGTGGAAGTCAATAAGAAATAGGCGAGATAGGTTAGTAGGACACCTTCTCAGGCATAAAGGTCTAGTCAGAGACATATTAGAGACAGAAACAGGAGTTAGGAGGGGTAGAGGTAGACCTAGATTAGATTACTGTTTGTAAATAGTTAAGGATGTGGGTTATTCTAGTTTTAGGAAATGCGAAGGTTAGCTCAGGATAGGAAAGAGTGGAGGTACGTGCCCAACTAATCTTAGGACTGACGACCTTATGATGATGATTATGATGATGATGTAACCAGATATTCACGATTTGCGGATTTTTCCCGTTATTTGTACTAATAAGACATTGCGTTTTGCAAAATTTCAAAATTCTGCTTCAACGGGATGTACCCTATAAGTTTTTATTCCCGTGGGAGTGTCAAAATATGCTGTATAAACGGTCACATCTTTTGATTGCTTTGACTTAGAAAATTGATTTTTTCACAACTCCACGCATTACTAAGGAGAAGGATCTTCACAGACAGATAGACGCAATGATCCTTTATGAGTTCGTTTTTCCTTTTGAGGTATAGAACCCTAAAAATAACCTAAAGTTAATAAAAACAGTAACTACAGTTCTTGGGCAGTAGTTATCCAACTGGCAGACTTGGATAGCGATTTCTATTTTATCATCGGAACAAATTACTGACCAATTCGATAAAGTTCCTAACTCCTACGGGTACGACGAGTGACGCTCCATTTGAACCCGCGCATATAAAAAAGCACTAATAAAACTATCACGTACCTAAAAAAACTGCATTATACCAACTGATTAATTAGGAAATTAAATTAAGAATGATGAAGATTTGAATTTGAACTTTGGAGTTTTCATTTTTTAAAAACGTCATTTATTGAATAACTCACAATAATTAATTTACCATTTATATTGGTAAACAATTTAATGAACATTACAAACATGAGTTAAGTCTGGTTCTTTTCAATCAAACAAAGACCTTCACAAGGTCAATCATGTTTCTTGATTGATGATACTTTTGCAAATTACTCTGTTGTGGGTCATCAAACTGAAGCATCAACTAACACCAATTTTTCTCATCACTGATTTTATATTTTATAATAGATATTGATGCATTTAATTATTAATTATTAAAGCTAATGACGACAATGTTATGTAAAGAGAAACAGGGACTTGTTCTTGTCAGAGATGAAAATTACAATTTGGTTATAATATATCTGTTACCGGAAATGTATGAAACCTAGGAATTGTATACAATTCCGAAAATATTTAGGAAATGTATAAAACATTGTTTCAAAGATTTTTTAATACATACGTATCCTGGGAAATAAATGATGAATGAGGCGGGCTGATATGTTAGAGTATTTTATTCACAGAAAGCATTTGTTTTATACATTTCCTAGGAATTGTATACAATTCCTAGATTTCATACATTTCCGGTAACATATTTACTATTACAAAAAATAAAACAAGACTTTATTTAACAGAAAAAATCAAAATTAAAATAAAGTTTGAGCTTAAAACAGAACACTTAAGTTCAAAGAAATTTATTTTGAGAACATTGAAACTGAAACCGATTTTGTGCGTTATGTGAAAACACCTATTATACAGGAATACCTACAGGTAAATGAGCTGTCCAATCAACTTACTCTTTAGTATCTAGTACACAGCTAGGGAATATGGAGGAAAATTATCTTCAGCCTACTTTAGGAAACATTGGAATTATTAGGTGACGGTTAGGAAGAGAAAGACGAGACTAAGTTGAAGACGACGGACGGGATGATGACAATAGAAAGGGTGAAAACCATCCTCAGCATTTGATGGATCAGGAATCGCACCACTAGACCACGCCGCGGTCTGTCATAATACCTATCAATAAAGTAGCATTACAGTATAGAAAAATCTCAAAATCGTCAATTTCAACCTTGAATAAGATTTGTAACTTTCACGAAAATTTTGCTTTGATGACAGGGTAATCTAAGGTTCATTTTCGCAAAATGTATCTTCACATTCAAGGATGTGTATAGTTTTGTTAAGATTCTATTGCATGAAGGAGTTAGTGAGATCCTTAAAGGAGGCGAAAAACTAAAAGTAGTCGTCGATTTTAGAGATCGAAGGAATCAGATAATTCAGGATGCAAAAAAGTGGAAGAGTCACAAAAGACCCGAGATAAAAATGTTCAGTCTCTCAGAGTCTCTAAAAGCGAGACCCGGGTCTCCGTCTCTCATCGAGTCTCTCTGGTGTCGCTGAAAGAGACTGTCAAAAAACTCAATAAGTGATGTCTCGATAGACATGGTTAAAAGTTTCTAAGTTAAACATATTTCAGAGATCCCAGTCTTTCTACGAGAGCCTCCAGTCTCTCAATTTTTTCAGTTTTAATCATTCAGTCTCTCTGTGGGAGACGCGAATCTCTGAATTCACAATTTTATCGTTCGAGTCTCTAATACAGAGACTGTGAGACATCCATAAAAACACCTAGGCAATAACTGAGAGACTGTGAAAGATTGTGAGAGACGCTCTCAGAGACGCTGAAAAACTCTGACAGACTCTGACAGACTGGAGACAGACTGAAAATTTTTGTCTAGGGGAATGAATAGTGAAATGTAGACAGTGAGCGCGGCGAAAAAGAAGAAATTTGAATTGTGGTGTTATAGGCGGAGGATGAATGTACCGTGGATAGAAGAGGGTACTTTGGAAGTCAATAAGGAAATAAAGAGATGACACCTTCCTGATACATGATGGGTCGTTCGCAAATAGTTACGGATGAAGAACATTACAGTTTCTAAAAATTTTGAACAGTATTATTTAATACTCTTCTATCCGCCTATTTAATTCAAAAATATGTTTCGAATTCAGTAGTTAACGATTGCACACGAAACTGCAAATTAATCCAACCATCCTTACCCAATACGTACTTACTGTAAGCAAACACAACTATTATGGGACAGTGACCTGTTTATTTTTCTTCCGTGAATAACAGGGCAATTATTCTTGAACGTTATGTCTCTAGGTTATCTTCCATCATTAAATTTAAATGCAAACGACTTGGTTGTATCATCTGGCCATAACTTGGCCGTTATGTACAAATTATATTTTTAGAAATTTACTTTGTACCTACCTACCTAACAATAAAATATTGTACGAAACCACGTTTTCGTTTTGTTTTGTAGATCCAAGGACGACAGACTGGCCGCTAATGCACAGCCCGGTACCTACCGTCTTAATGGTGCTCGCTTATCTCTACACCATCGTCATCCTTGGTCCAAGACTGATGCGCGATAGGAAGCCTTTCAAACTCAGGGAAGTCCTCATATTATACAATGGCGGCCAAGTGCTGTTTAGTCTTTATATGCTGTACGAGGTAAGAAAAATAATGTAGATGGCATGTCAGTCAACGTCATCATTTCCAATAGGACATAACGTAACAATATAAGGAAACGAGATTTAGTAAAAATTTAATAAAGAACTGTATTGTTCGTGGGTTTAACAAAATTAACTTCTAAGACTGATAACGACAAAAACTATTTATTTACACTAATTATTAAACAACTTAAAAACACTATTAAATTATTTTTAAACTTATGTTATGAATTATTCTATTTATTTACACTACTGTTGATATATCATTATTCACTGCGCTGTCAATTTATTTCTGGATTCACTTCTGCGACGGTCAATTTGTTTCTTCTTCTCTCGGCGATCGTCTCTTCCTTTAAGTACTCTTTTGTTTACTTTTTGGAACCTTCTGGAAACATCCGGATAGTTTATTTTTTCTGTGAACTGTTTAACTGCTTTCCCGGAACGCAAGTACGACACACATATTTACAAATACGGCGCCCACGAAGAAAAGCGCCCGCGGCTAGTCGGCGAATCGATAAGCCGTTCACGCACACGTGTGCCCTATCGCACACAAACACACTCGTGCTCGCTACAGAACGTTAGAAGTTTCTTAGAAGTGTGTTTAACATAAGTTCAAATACGTTTCTGCCTGAATTGAAACCATTATGTAAAATAAACTGTTCTGCATCGATTAAAACCAAAATATATGTTACCTTAACGACCTTTCACAGAAAAAAGTCCATTTTGAAATCGCCACGATTTTAATGTTACTTTTACCGGGAATGTCCAAATTTTAGAGAAAATTGAAAAATTCGTAATTTTCTTCCAAACATTGATGATTTTAAAGCCGATTTTTAGTTGCATCTTCTTCGTACAACAAAAAAGAAACGGAGTAACCGATAATTCAACGGAAATAATTTGTTTTGAAATTAATCAGATCAATCGATCCATACTTAGATCGTGACAGGCCATGTTGCGAATTATCTACTTCCAACAGAACGATAGCAGATGTTAAATATTTTTTAATAGCAATAACGTTTTTTTTATAGTCATAATTAACAGAAATCATTCCCACCAAATAACTTAATCTCTTTTATAGTAGGGAACACCACTAATTAACAAAACATAGAAAAAACTAGTATTTTATATTAAAATATATGTATTTAAAAATTGTAACTTTTTGATTGAAAATTGAAGGGAATTGATATTTTTAAAATCTCGTAGGTATTTCAGTAACTACAGCCATGTAGATTTTATTTCACATTTAAATTTGCACCAAATACAGTTCCTACCGTAGAAACATTTTAAATTTTAAATTTGTTGATATTAAATTTTTGATGTCTAATAACATCCTTAAATAGTATTACTCTATAGTTTTTCCTTTCACAAAAAAAAACTATCAAATTAACCCTTTCTTTCGGTTGTTGCAGTGGTGTTACCCCTTAAGATAATCTTATCCAAGTACAAAAAGCGTCGTATACTACAATTGTATACGCATACTGTATTGTAATGTTCTTACACGTTCTTATTTCCTAAATGACACGATACTGTGTAGGTCTGCATATTACATACGCAAGTAGATGCGTGACCTTTACCTTGGATATTTAAAATAGTAAATTTCTATCCGGAAGAAGTTCTTTCTGGATGTACGAGCAAGTTCAGTATTTGTATTTATGTACACAAGCATATTCATCGTGGAGAATTGCGTTATGTAACGAGTTACATTCATTAACTGTGTAACCAGTTTCGTTCTGTCGCTTTCACTTCAAGGACGTAACTTCTTCAAGGCTACACATTCACACTATTTTCAAGGACCTCATGTAATACCTCGCTGACTTTGACTTCTTTTGATACTTCTCTGCATACGCGCAACCACATTAAACATATTAAAAATTCTTATAATATGCTTAAATATCAATTCTAATTCTACAAATAAAACTGACAAAGTATCACAACTTCTTTAAATACTTGATTTCCTGATCTACATTAATTTATTATCCCAATTTGTAATATATTTCAATTAAAACTAATCGTAAATGTATAATAGAAAAAGTTTATGAAAACTGTGTTTGGTCCCAAAATAAAACTGAAAAACTTAAAAATTAATTCATGAACATCTTAAATTTTAATACAATAATTAACGTTTTAAATGGAGTTGTGCCGAGCTACTTTTCGTTAACTAGTACTTACCTTAGTAATTTCTTTCAATTAGCCTATACAAGAAATGAAAATTCAATTACTTATATTACATTTTAAATTTCAAATTTAAAATATGTTTAAATTAATAAAGGTTAGTGATAAATATAGTCAGTAACTGATTATATATTTTTGTTCTTCTGCATACCTTCGTCCTATAGAATTTACCTAATACTTAATTTTTCAGGTAGTCAAGAGTATTTCTCATATATTCATCATCAACGTCATCATCATTTCCTGAAGGAACTTTACATTGACAGTCTAATATTGTTTTGTTTTCTCTTTTTAGCATCTCATGAGTGGATGGTTTTTAGATTACAGCTTTAAATGTCAACCGGTCGACTACTCCATGAATCAAAAAGCTTTAAGGGTAAGTGTAATTTAACAAATATTCTAAATGAAGCTTCCCTTATAATAATAATAACAGCACATACTAATAAGAATATAATGAAATTAAATGCTTTAAATTAAAAGCAGAGAAGGGTGCAGAAAGGAAAACGGAAATTTATATTCGGACTTTTTATGTCTAGAAGGACTAAAAGCACCCATATGATTTTCTGCTAATGTTTTTTTCTGGAATTATAACAATATAAGTTTCCTCTAATTTTTTGAATTCCCTTTCCAATAATATTATTATATTATGGTAAATTTGTCTTTTATTTTGGACTTTACCTAATCCCTCGAATTACCTAGGTAGATTATCGATAACTCCTCTGTATACCCAAGATAAAAATGTTGAGTCTCTCAGAGTCTCTGATAGCGAGACTCGAGTCTCCGTCTCTCATCGAGTTTCGCTGGTGTCGCTGAGAGAGACTGTCAAAAAAACTGTTTAGCGGTGTCGGAAAGCAAAGACGCTGGTTAAAAGGTTCCAACCGGACAGTTATAAAGCGCACCCTGATCTTTAGTGTGCCTAAGCAACCTCTAACCGCTGCACCGCTTAGTATTATTCGGTTATATCTTTTCACTTTGTCTGTACTACTCATGAAGCATTTCGTAACTTAAAAAGGGCGTGCTCAAAACGCAGCAAATTACTACAGATAATTTATTGCGGACTACGCCAATTTTGATCGCCTCAACTATATCTAGACATGTAAACCAAATGAATATATATTGATACAATCCAGGAAATTCACGTCTGGTAGTTTCAATGAAGAGCTTATTCTGTTCTTAAAATTTATTCTGTTTTTAAGTAATAATAATAAAATAATAGAGACAAGATAATGATAATCGCGCGAGATAAAAATGTTCAGTCTCTCAGAGTCTCCGAAAGCGAGAGTCTCTCATCGAGTCTCTCTGGTGTCGCTAAGAGAGACTGTCAAAAAAAAACCGTTTAGCGTCTATAAACGACAGACTCGAGTCGCTCATAGAGAGATCTTCATTTTGTACCCAGTCTCTGAACGAGAGACTCGAATCTCTCAATAAGCGGTGTCCCGATAGACATGGTTAAAATTTTCTAAGTTCAACATATTTCAGAGATCCCAGTCTTTCTACGAGAGACTCGAGTTTCTCAATTTTTTAGTTTTATTCATTAGTCTCTCTGTGAGAGACTCGAGTCTCTGAATTAACAATTTTATCATTCGAGTCCATAAAAACACCTAGGCAATAACTGAGAGACAGTGAGAGAAACTCTCAGAGACGCTGAAAGACTCTAAAAGACTTTGAGAGACTGGAGAGAGACTGAAAATTTTTGTCTAGGGTATCTAAGATAATTTTCTCGTCTCGCGTAAGTGAAAACAAAAACCATAACAAAAATTTTGTATTGTACACCTTGTATTTCAAATACATTTGTAAAAACGTTAGATTCAATATTTGAAAAACGAAGTTTTTCCTTACAAAACTTTTCACACCTGTCATCTGCTGGTCACCCACTTACACATTTAGGACAAAATATTCACTGAAGATACAAATTTCACGTTTCTTTCGACATTTTTATTTTTTGTTGCCCACTTGCGAAAATGCATGATTGGGTAATGTAAAGAACACTGGAACACAGAAAAATTCAATAAGTGTTTTTGTTTTCATTTAGATTATTTTCTAGTACCCATTTCTTAAAGTAGAAAACTGTTTAATGTAAATGACTTTTGTTTTGGGATTTCAGATGGCCAATTTATGTTGGTGGTATTATATTTCAAAGCTGTCAGAATTCGCAGACACCGTTTTCTTTGTTCTTCGTAAGAAAGACAGCCAGATCACCTTATTACACTTATATCATCATAGTCTGACACCTCTAGAAACTTGGATATTGGTGAAGTTCTTAGCTGGTAAGTTATTTCCATAATTTGTTATTGATCCACATTTGGACGGACTATATAGTTGAAATATCGCACCGATATTTTCTCTTTTGATTCCGTTCAAGTGATTTCCACTCGAACTTTTTGGCTCATTTGACTCGAAAAATGAGCATATTGCGTACTTCTTGGGCCACCCTGTATATAATGTAAGCTTGCAGTGACATATCTGTGTTTTGAATATAATAAAGCAATTGCTGCCTGGTACAATGTGTTTTAAAACTCTATCATAAATTGTATTCAGGGCATGGTGGCTATCTATGATCATTTACTGTAACGGAATTGATATCAATTAAATTATATCTACTACGAACTAAATTAATTTTCAAACCATGACAACTAAAATACACTACCAAGCAAAAGAACATGAAATCGAATTAACTGACCAAAAATTACCCAAAACTTTGAGATCCTAATTGTAATTGTTAACTTATAGGTAATAGAGTCGAATTTACATATAATACATAAACCTACAAGTTATTTTTTATACAATTTAAAATAAGGGAAAAAATGGTAAATATGCAGTTCAAATTTCTGCAGAGAGGGCGATACGGCCGCGATGATCATCAAACCATTCCAAATTGTCTAAATTTTTCAAGTCATTTGGCAAAATGCCTAAATGAGTTTTGACTAATTGTAAATACTTTATGACTTCAATAATCTTTTTCTCGTTGTATTCTCTCAGTGCAACTGCAGATAGATTAGGATCTAGCATCTCTAGTTAGAGATAGATTTAAATAAAATGAAAGCGGTATTGACAAAACAGGATTGTATGAAAATAAATAAAAGTAAAACAAAAATACTGGTATGCAAGGGAAGAAAAAGGAGACGAAAGATTAGAAGAAGTGTATGATTTTAGGTATCTAGGAAGTCAAATAAGTTAGGATGGAAAGAGTAGTAGGGATATAAAGCGGAGGATAGCGCAGGGTCGTGTAGCTTTCAATAAAAAGATGTCACTTTTATGCTCGCGAACGGTTAATTTAGAAATTATTAAAGGTGTATGTTTGCAGCGCGGCGCTGTACGGGTGCGAAACATCGACAGTTGGCGCGGCGGAAAAGAAAAGATTAGAAGCGTTCGATATATGATGTTACAGGCGAATGATGAGGATACCGTGGATATAGAAGGTTATAAACGAAGAGGTATTAGAAAGAATAGGAGAACAGAGGACTCTATAGAAGTCAATAAAAAATAAGCGAGATAGATTGGTAGCACACCTTATCAGGCATGTAGGTCTAGTCAGAGAAATACTAGATGCAGAAACAGGAGTTAAGAGGAGTGGAGGTGGACCCAGATTCTTTCTGTTCTAGTTTTGGGGAAATGGGAAGATTAGCTCGGGATATGAAAGAGCGATGGTGCGTGTCCAACCAATCTTAGTACTGACGATCTTATGATGATGATGATGTGTTGTCTTTAAGTTCTTAATTGACGCATAAGCGGTTACTGTTCTGTATTAGATACGTAAATTGACACTGCTATTCTCATTTGCGACACAACCAAAAGATGTACGGTTCACAAGTAATAAATATACTTGAAAAGGTGTCTATGAAAATATATAATTTTATATGCACTTGATGCTCTGATTACTTCTCAACTACATAATACAGTTATATAATAACTTATTTAAATACCATTTCTGTACTACGTAATATAATATAAACTTGTATGTTGTCGCGAAACCGAAGGTTCCAATTGTGCAGTTGACATTTCCTTTTTATAATTTATTTTATTAAAAAGAAAACATTATATTAATTCTACAGTAATTTTGTTAACCTATTATTACAATAAGAACTGAAATGTATGCCTCTTTTTAACGAAAACCAAGCCCTTAATGAATATAAATATGGTATCAGTATGTAGACAATTATTTTATTTTATTTTTTTGAATTAGAAATGCTCTGAATTCAAATATATAGTTAGTTATTTAATTATTTTTTTATTAAATTTCTATTTTAAAATAAACTGTTAATCTGTTGAATAATTTGAAGAAAAAAAAACACGGTGAGATTTATTCGCATGGTCATATTTACTAATCACTCAAGTATTTCTTTTATTAAACTCCAATAATAATAATAATAATGCTGGTGAACAATTCCCAGGTTTGAAGAATTCCTATAATCCCTAATCAAAAAACGTTGTTTTAGACAATAAGCGCAACTAAATTTTCGGTACAGTACCAAGCAGTTTCTTGTTTCAATACAAATCTATCAGAATTAAGTTGATTCTCCTAGTGTGTTTGAAATAGTAGAATAGCTTTTAGTTGGTGGCGAATCTAAAAGGGAAGGAAATTCCAAGTGTCCGGACTGCCTTCCAAAATCAGAAAAACCAAAATTTAAAATTTATTTACAGTCAGTTTTCGATAACCCTGCATATATTTTTGAAATTTGACGACAAATCATTTTCGGGTTTGAAATACTATGTAACTAATTGAGACACAAAAAAAAAATCTTTATTTAACCTTATTATTACAGAATGTCAGAGCGTCATTAATTATTAAATTTGTAACAATAAAGAGTTCACAGTTTAATTTTACAATCATTTTTGAAATTTCGAAGCTTTTTGAAAAACTCTTGAAAGATTTCGTCTTCGATTAAATCAATAAAAAATAATGTGTATTTGCAGATAATAGATTATCGGCACAAATTTTTGTCAGCCCACTCCTTTTCAAAATCCTTGATCCGTTCCTGTTTGCTGCTGTTTTGTTTGTTCTCCATCAGAGCACATATGACATTTACAGGACAGAAATTGTTGTCAATCTACTCCTCAAAATCCTGGGTCCGTCCTTGCCTGTTTCTGTTTTGTTTGTTCTCCATCAGAGCACAAATGACATTTACAGGGTACAAATTTTTGTCAACCAACTCCTCAAAATCCTGGATCCGACCCTGCTTGCTACTGCTTTGTTTGTTCTCCATTAGTAGAGTAGAGACGACATTTACTTTCGTCCGGCACTGTATTCCTCCGTTCGAGCACAAACACATTCCTTAAGCCTCACCTGTTCAGTCTATATTATTGCCACATGCGGTCCGTGTTGCCATTTAAGTTAAAAAAGCGTATCTTGCAACTTACAGAGAACTGGTTAGAAAGTATCGTGCGCTCTTAAATAGCTTCTGGTCGCTTTACACAGAATTTTAAATTATTTTCGTCATATTAATGCATTGCAAAATTTTATCATTTCGACATGATCTTAATACTAATTTTCTGTAGTGTGAAGCGTACACGCGCGAACCGAAAACATCTAATTATGTTACATAGATGCTAATCAAATTACAATAAGAAACTTTTTAAAGCAGCAACAAATACAACATAACAATACTGTAAATTAACTTTGATGAGTGCATATTTTGAAATGATAACTTAGGTATACATAATATATTTATTTCTGGTAATAATTAGGAAGTGTAGAGTATCTAAGGAACAGTGGATTGATATAAGGTGTAAAGAAGTAGAAGAAAAGTTTGAAGTGAGTAAAACAGATGAGGCGTATAATGTAATTAAAAGGAATTTTAGAGAAGTACGGTAATAATAATATTAGAAATGAGATAGGGGTCGTTTTGATAGAAAATGAGGAAAAGGCAGACAGGTGGAAAGAATATTTAGGGAATCTGTACGCAGGCCATGAGTTAGGAGATATATTAGAGAAGGAAGATAGTGTGGAGATAGATGAATTAGGTTATCCCATAATGAGAGAAGAATTCGATGTAGTATTAAAAAGCTTAATGAATAATAAGGCACCAGGTATAGATAGGATACAGACGAAAAGTTTAAAACATGCAGGTCAAGAGGTTAGAGATCATATGTTTAAGCTCGTTGATCACATTCACGAGACGGGGAAAGTCCCGAAAGATTATAAACCGAACGTGGTAGTAACCATACTTGAAAAGAGAGGCGCGGATAGGTGCGAAACATTTAGGATAATTAGCTTAACTTCCCATGCGTCATAAATCTTAACCAGAATTGTACAGAGAAGGGCGAAAAAATTATTAGGGGAAGATCAATTTGGGCGTAGAAGAAATAGAGGTACGCGGGAGGCCATTCTAGCTTTACGGGTAACAATACAGAAAACCATAGAAAAAGAAGAGCAAATACATAGGATTTGTAGATTAATAAAAAGCTTTTGACAACGTTAAACTGGACAAGATGTTAAATATACTTAAAAATTTAGGGATAAGTTACAGAGATAGATGAGTGATACTTTTCAAATGTTAGCTTAATAAACATACATATCCTTATTCACATTTAATTTTTGTTTTATAGGTGGCCATGGAACCTTTTCAAACCTTATAAACAACATCGTACATGTGATAATGTATTTCTATTACATGATGGCGGCTATGGGGCCAGAATACCAAAAATACCTGTGGTGGAAAAAGCATTTAACTCACATTCAACTGGTAAGTTTAAACAAAAATACGTGACTCTTTACAAAATTGTAAGATTTATTTTTCTATTCAAGTATAAATATTTTAAATTCAAAATAAAAGTAATACAATAATTATACTGAGTCACTCTTACTGACAAATAAAGTAGACGTAGGCAGCTTAATATATTGGTTGTGCTCCGAAATATAACCCAGCATAGTGGCCAGTGCTCATGACGTCATGAATCGACGTCATACTGTTGATTTGTTCCGAAATATACTGACCAGTGCTTTGACGTCAAATTGACGCCATATTGAGAATAGAGCTTGTGCTCGTTTACAACACTTTTGCTCCAAAAGTTATTAAAGTTTCTTACAACAAAAAATTCCTCAAAGTCAGATACACACACATCCGTTTAATATACTACTACATCACACTTGTCTCACCAGTACAATATGGTGGCACACCAGTACAACATGGCGCCGATTCATAACATCATCAGCACTGGCCAGTATGCTGGGTTATATTTCGGAACACACCTATTATTGTTTCAATTATTGTTACTAACAACTTGAACTGATTTGCTAAGTTACTAATTTTAACCCTTAATTGCTAATTATTCGATTATTATTAGCAGCTCCGATTGTGAAACAAAAAACAAATAATTTTAATTCATCAAAAACATTAGTAAACGTCACCTTGCCGTGTTTATTTCATACAAATTTAAAATGATTCGAAGCACATTAACGACTAAAATTTTGCGCATCTAAATTTCAAAATTTGTTAAAGCAGACCCAAAATTATGAATAATTTTCTTCGTTTTCGCAAAACCAAATTTTGTGGTCTGAATTTGTAAATTAACTGAAAAAGGTCCGAAATTATGAATTTCTTCGTATGATTTCGTGAAAACAGTTTTTCGTCAGAATGGATGTCATTTTGCGACACCCTGTCGTACTTAGGTGCATATTACAAATTTACAAATTTAAATTCGTTTGAACTACTCTAGAAACAATTGCAGATATAAATTTGAAAAATGGGTGCAAAGGACCCCAAATTACGATTAATTTCTAAAGATTTCGTAACAACATATTTTCATCAAAACGCATGTCACTTTACGACACCTTCTCGCACTATGGTGCCTAATATAAGTTTAAATTCGCTTAAATCGTTGTAAAATATGTTGCGCATCCAAGGAAATTGGCTAAAAAGGACCCGAAATTACGATTCATTTCCTACTATTTCGTAATAACACGCTTTCGTCAAAACCCATGTCACTATACGACACCCTTTCGCACTTAGGTGCATACTACAAGTTTAAATTCGTTTGAACCACTGTCAAGAGAGTTGTACGTCCAAATTTGAAAATTGGCTAAAAACAACTCAAAATTATGTTTCATTTCTTATGATTTGGTAGTAACACTTTTTCGTCAAAACTCATGTCACTATACGACACCCTTTCGCACTTAGGTGCATACTATAAGTTTAAATTCGTTTGAACCACTGTAGAGAGGTGTACGTTCAAATTTGAAAATTGGATAAAAACGACCCAAAATTATGTTTCATTTCTTATGATTTGGTAGTAACACTTTTTCGTCAAAACTCATGTCACTATACGACACCCTTTCGCACTTAGGTGCATACTATAAGTTTAAATTCGTTTGAACCACTGTAGAGAGGTGTACGTTCAAATTTGAAAATTGGATAAAAACGACCCAAAATTATGTTTCATTTCTTACAATTTGGTAGCAACACGTTTTCTTTAAAACTCATGTTACCTTAAGACACCCAGTCGCACTTAGGTGTATAATATAAGTTTAAATTCGCTTGAACCACTGTGAAAGAACCCGAAAATACAATTCATTTCCTACGACTTCGTAATAACACGTTTTCGTCGAAACGCATTGTCACCTTACAACACCCTTCCGCTTTTATTCCTACCGTATTAAAAATTGGGGTCCCATGTACACGTTTTTTTCTACGGATAGAGAGTATTTATAAAACAATTTTAACAATAAATACATAACTGAAGTACGGGCCACTTGAAGAACCATGAATCATGACTCGTGGTCCAGATGCAGAATGCGTTGTTTGCGTCACCCTAGAACCTAGATTCACCTCTGCTTACACCCATAGAAAATGAGTCATTTCATTGTACTTAAAATATCGAAGAAATTCTTTTCGCAGGTGGCACCTTTCACCTAATTTAGTTAGGTTGGTATTTTTTACTTAAATTTTCGTTTTCATAAACATTTCTTTCGAATTAAATATAATTATTATGTCATCTTACAAGGTTTTGGAATAACATGAAACATGTAACAACAAAAATATTTTAAATCCAGATTCTTACGTTTGCCATATTTCCGTGTAATAAGTAAACTTATTTCATTTCAGATACAATTCTTCCTTGTCTTCATACACTCAGCCCAGTTGATATGGATCGACTGTGGATACCCCCGATTTATTGGTCCGCTGTTAATTCTTCATTCTACAATTTTTTTCGTTCTCTTTTCACATTTCTATTACGTGACTTATTGGAAAAACAACAGAAACTCCGTTAAGAAAACGTCATAGTCAATACGCCACTTCTATTAAATCTAATCAATTCTTGTACATACGGATGCATGTTTTTAGAATTGTATTTATTGCAATGTTGAGCCAATACACAGGGCAGTGACATTATCAAAAATAATGGCACATTCTTAAAGTAATTTGTTGAATTTTCAAAAACTCATCAATAAGCAAGACTCAAACGACTCAAACCGCCTATGTTTAAAATGCTTAATTAAAAGCTTTCATACATTGTAAAACGTCAAAAGCATGTTATTCGACCGTCTTGCCAACTGTCAAGTCTATTACACCAAATTTTTTTGGTTTTTTAAATGTTTGGGTACCTTACCAAACCACCTTGGTACTCTAGTAAATTCCTTTTACTGTTTATATTTCAAATTTATTTTTTATTGTAAATGACCTCCATGATGTGATTTAAGGCAGCTAAAGTGCTTTTAATTAAATTTATTTTTATAAAACTCACTTCCCTGTACGTGACATTACAATCACAGACGGAAACCTAACCTAACAAAACCCATAATTTTGACTTATACCGATACGTTACAGAAGAGTGAAATTTTTAAAAGTGCTGTTATTTTAGTCAGTGATTTTTACGAGCAGTTCTATTTAGTTATAGTAGTATTTTTTACCTAGGTAATTAGATTACTAGAAATTTAGAAAAAAAGGGTACCTGAACGCGTACTATTACACGAAGTGATTGTTTATATTTGGCGAAGCTGATAGTCACAAAATAAAAAATATGCAAACCAGTTTTTGAGTATAAATCAAATCAATATTTACTAAGCACTCTGTATAAAACTTGACAGTATTATAGTTACGTGCCAAATATAACCAAACACCCTGTACATACAACCTACAACTTATATGTAATGCCAGTTTGGTCTCAAAACTTAAGTATACTTTTTTATTATTTTTTAATAAAACTTAATTGCTCAAATTTTGCTAACGACGAATCGTTTTAAAAGGTTAATTGACCTTAATTATAAGTCTGCTGTGTTATTGCAGAATGTTTCTCCTTTTACTGGGTACATACTTTTATTAAATAATACTACAATATTAAAAGATCTGGGTTATAGATAAATGTCTATGATAATACTTCGAGATCATTATCACGAATTAATTTTATAAATCATACTCAATATTTTTTTAACAGCATTAAAATAAATCAACGTATAGAAATCCATCAACTAATGAATGGTGTTTGTACGATGTCAAAAAAAAAAACAATTGTTTATCGAAAAGCAAAAAAAAATTCTCTACTTTGTCATTTGGTGGTACAGTAATCATGAATCGCAATCAGAATAATTGTTATGGGTAACATAATACGATACTTATCTGTATGTAGCATACATTGTATAGTGGTAGCATGAATGCATGTTTTTCAATTTTTTTGTGCACCAGAAGCTGGGCTTCGGTGTATGTATTTTTCTTCTCAACAGTGTAATTTTTTTAACCTAGTCATAACTATTTATACGTATGTATATTTTTATACTCCATGTACCTACATATCTTCTCCAGTGTATAATCTTTTTATAATAAAACAAAATCATGGATATTTTATTTTATTCAAAACGTGTGTAAGTATGTAAGTGTTTCATAATTGTTTTTGGATAATTGCACCTGTATTATCACTTTGGACCGTCATCATACTTGGAAAAACGCATTTCCTACCTTCCGTTTTTTATTCACCACCCTGTATATACATAAAATATTATGTTGCTTGTCCGTACCAACTTAGACTTTAAATACGCAACAATGAGTGATGCACATATTTAATTTTAAGCAATTTAAAGTTACAATTTGTGATATAACGTCTACTCAATGAATAATTTTAAATGGCCCGTTAACATCAGTTCTGTTGTTATGGTCGTGCCCTTTTAACTATCCTTGTAATAAACATCTTATCTCTCTGATACATCTATAAGTCAAAAAAAACTGTTGTGCAGTTGGCAAAGCTGTGCTGCTGTATTAAACGAACACAACTACACAACATGAGTCAGTTGAGTGTTAGTTTGCCGGTGGTAAATGGTAGTGATAGACGTGTGTCGTGTAGGGTTATGGAAAATGCATTTGGATTTGAAAAATATGAACCACAGAATTTACCCCAGATAGACGGTATAAACTGCTTGAATAAGGTAAGATGTTAGTTATTATTGTAAAAATTTGAATGTATTAGTCATGAAATGTAACCAATACATTTGCACGTGTAAGCAACAAATTGTTGCATGTAATAACCTATAACTTTAAGAGGATAATTTCCTAGATTTAGGGGAGATCAACAATAATAATTAAAATAATTAATCTATTAGTAGCTGCTAGGTGTCTTGTTTTATTAGTAACAATATATTCAACATATGAATGTATATTATTTATAACTAATATACGTATGCGTTTTATGGTGTTGTTTAACGACAAAAAGAATAACTTTTTTACCAATTTTCAT
This sequence comes from Agrilus planipennis, assembly GCF_000699045.2. Taxonomy (NCBI): domain Eukaryota; kingdom Metazoa; phylum Arthropoda; class Insecta; order Coleoptera; family Buprestidae; genus Agrilus; species Agrilus planipennis. The sequence goes on along the minus strand of NW_020439072.1, from coordinate 429,005 downwards.
ATATACCTATCTATAATATGAAAGTATCAATTCTAAGGTTGTCAATAGTGGATACAATTATCAAAAATTTCTACTTTATTCAACATTTCTCTAATTTTGCTAACAATTTCTGCCTCACTCCTCCCATATCATTTGACAAACTCGGTCGCTTCTATCTCCTGCCATACTCCCCACACGTTGACAGCTTATTGTTTAAGATTGTTCTCGTTTCTTCTACTAGACATATCTTTAGTCACCTATCATCTTCCATCCCCAATGCATAACCTAATCTATCATCTTCCATCCTGAACACATCCTTAAAGTATTTCCACGCTTTTTCTCCCTCGATGTGAACTCAATGCTGATTATGCCTAGTACATTTCTCTATTTACACCTTGATATATTTCTTGCCACTCCTAACACCATTTTGCAATGTCCTGTTTCTACTTTACTCAAAATTCCTAATTTGCTTCATCCCTACACGTTTACTCCATAAAAAGCTACCACTCTGACAATAGAATTCATTAGTACCACCTATCCCTACCAGCCCTTCTCATTACGCTCCATATGGAATTGGCTGCTTTCAAAGCACTTCCTACCACCCTTTCTATATGCTTAATCACGCTATTATTTGTTATAAACCAGACCCTAAATATTTAAATTCGTTCACAATTTCAATGTTTTTGTTTTTAAAGGACCCCTCTAGATCCTTAAGGAAAATGGCCCTCTGTCAAAAGTTTCTGGTAGTTCTCGACATTTAGATCATAGGCGCCAAACCGTGAAAACTCTCCTTTTTGAGATATGGTACCTTAAATTAATCAGACACTAACACAGAATATAGTTTGAATATGAACCTACCAACGTTTTATCACAACTACATTTATTTGAATTTTGCCTATCATCACCCTTCCTTCTTTTTTTCGTACCTGTTATCATCAATATTGTCAATAAATACATCAAACAGCATAGAGCTTAAAGCACATCCGCCGATACTTTGCTATTCACTTATACCTTGTATTTAAGCTCAAAGAGTGATTAAAATTAAAGTAGAACCATGAAATAATTTCTAGGATTTGTTATATGATGCATAACTGTCCAGTACTAAATTATTGTTTTTCAGGGGAAGTTGTTCTTGTCCCACAATAATTTTTTGTATTTAAAATCTAAGAGACATTTTGAGTAGTATAATGCGTATGAAATAATTTGTCAACTGGTCTGAGGGTTATATATAGAGCGCGAAACAACCCAATATTCAATAATCATTTTCAGTTGAAATTTTTCTTGTTTCACAATAATTTTTTGTAACTAAGCTCTAAAAGTCATTTGAAGAAGAATTATGTCTTTGAGATAATTTGTCTGCGGGTCTAAGTATTGTTGGTAGGGTACGCAACCCTGCAATATTAAATTATTATTTTTCAGGAGAATTTGTTTCAATTATTCTGTTACATCCAGTCTGTCAAAGTCTTTAAAATTATGAATAGAACCGTAAAGTAATTTTTCCGCGGGTCTAAAGGATACTGTAATGTTCGCGAATTTAACAAATTAACTTTTAAGACTCACAACGACAAAAATTATTAATTATTTACACTAATTATTATTGAACAAAATAATTCGAAGTGGTCTGTATTCTGTCGAAATTGCCAGACGCGGATCGCGATTTCGATCTTTTTGGATCTCATCAGCGCGTCGCAGGCAGCTCCAACAGAACACAGGCCAACCTTTACCTGCTGTCTTAACAGCGCGTTTTAGAAAATACCACAAATGCATACGTAATCCTAAAATGTAGCATCGTACTACAGATGGCGATCACCACGCCATTTGTGGTATTTTCTAATTATTATTAAACTTAGAAACACTATTAAATTATTACTATTCACTGCGCTGTCAATTTATTTCTAGATTCACTTCTGCAACGGTCAATTTATTTCTCTACGCTCGGCGATCGTCTCTTCCTTTAAATACTCCCTTGTTCCCTTTCGGGAACTTTCTCGAACCGTCCGAAAAAGTTTCGTTTTCTTTGAACTGTTTAATTGCTTTCCCGGAACGCAGATACGACACACACGTTTACAGATACGGCGCACATGAAGAAAGGCGCCCGCGGCTAGTCGGCGAATCCATAAACCGATCACACACACGTATGGCCGATCGCACACCAACACGCGCGTGCTCGCTACTGATACTTATAGGGTGCTGAACCCCTCAATATAAAATCATGATTTTTAGGGAAAGTTTTTCTTGTCCCACAATAATATTCTGTATCTGAGCTGTATGAGACATTTAAGTCAGGATTAAGTCTACGCCATAATTAGTCAGCGGGTCTAAGTATGATTTATAGGGTGCGAAACCCTTAAATATTGAATTACAATTTTTTAATTGAATTTTTTTTGTCCCACAATAATTTTCTTAGGTATGTTCTAAGAGTCATTTAAAGAAGGATTATGTCTATGAGATAATGATTTGTTAGCGAGTCTAGGAGTTATTTATAGGGTGCTATACTATATATTGAATTATTAATTTTCCGGGATAGTTCTACTTCTTCCACAAAAAAAAAATTGTGTCTTACTTCTACGAGTCATTTAGGGTAGGATTATGCATACGAGATAATTTGTCAGCGGATATAAAAGTTACTTATAAGGTGCTAAACCCCTCGAGAATAACTTAATTATGATTTTCAGTTGAAGTTTTGCTTGTCCACGATAATTTTTTGTAACTAAGCTCTAAAAGCCACTTATTGTAGGATTATGCCTATGAGATAATTTGTCAACAGGCCTGATGATTATTGATAGGGTGAGAAAATATTATTTTTTAGAGGAAGTTGTTGTTGTCCCAAAATAATTTTTTGTATCATACCTGTAAGAGTGATTTGAAGTAGGAATTTGAGATAATCTGTCAGCGGTTCTAAGAGTTATTTGTATAGCGCGAAACTCCTAAACATTAAATTAATATTTTTCAGTGCAGGTTTTTCTTGTTATCCCATAATATTTTTTTTTGTATTGTAGTCCCAAATATCCTTTAAAGTATGATTGTGTCCATTACATAATTTTTTAACCGATCTAAATGTTCTTTATAGGATGGGAAACCTTTCAAACCCTATTTTATATGACTCTTACAGCTAAGATTAAAAAAAAAACAAAATTGTGGGACAAGAAAAACTTCCACTGAAAAATAATAAATAAATAGTAAAGGGTAAAACACCGTATAAATAACCCTTTCATCCTCTGACAAATAAGCTCATAAGCATAATCCTACCTTAAATGACTTTTACGATGAGGATACAAACAATTATTGTGGAGCAAGAACAACTTCCCCTGAAAAATAATAATTTAATATTTAACAAATAGTGTCACTGATCTTACTGTAATTAAAGTGACTATTAGACCTTAAATACTAAAAATTATTGTGATACACGAAAAACTTCTACTAGAAAGTAATAATTTAATATTGAAGGGTTCGCACCGTGTAAACTAATCCTTATACAAAGCTCCTTTACTAGATCTCCGTACCAAATAGATAACAACTGGAACTGTTTTTTCTTTATCATAAAAATATTTTGAATAGACATAACTAAATAGCTAATAATAACAAAAATTGTAACATCAATAAAAATTGCCACCCCAAATGTTTTGCACCTGTACAAAATTCCAATCAAAATTAGTGGACGACTTCTTAAATTCCCTTATAGAGCTTTGGTATTATTTTAGTGTAAAATAGTGTTTGATATTTCATTTTCTTTTTAACGAACGTATTCACAGTCACCTATCTAGTTTGCATTTAATACTCATTTCCAAAATTCAAGTAAAAATGCTTGATTACCATAAAACGGTTGCTAATTTTTTAACCTAACCGATCTACTTTGCATTTAATTGTCACTTCCAAAATTCAAGTAAAAATGCTTGTTTACCATAAATCTGTTGTTAATTTTTTCAAAGGAATTTTGCTATAAAAAAGCTATTTCGTTTTCGGCATCATTTTTGACGTTTTTGTGGCTGGTATTTACCAGAGACTTGAAATGTGATAAGTACCAAAATCCTGAATACCTTGTTCGTCTCTGGATTTGAAAACTTCTATGTTTCTTACTGTTTCATATTACAACAAACACTAGAATGTATAATATTTTGTAATAAACAGTGTTAGTTATGTACATAAATCATTATGTATGACTTACGTTCTCACGGAGAAAACTAAATTTTTATAAATAATATAAATATAAATAGGCAAAAATTACAATTTTCTATTGTAAATGGTTGAATTNTCAAGTTTTTTAATTATTACAATTTAATTTGTAATCTCAACTATAATACCTGGAAAATTTATCTCTGCTGGGATTTTTTTTTCAAATTCGGGTCCAAATTGTAATTGTTATTATTTTCGCTTACTAAGCAACGGGATAGTGGGATAAATTGTTAATATCGCTTTAATATTTAAGCAAATTTCCTTTCTTATTTTCTCCGTTCTCCAGTTCACAGTGACGTAGAGAGGAGGGGAGACAAAGAGGGTTATGGGCCCCGGACGGCGCAAATGTGGGGGCGGCAAAAATACTTCTTGTAAATTTCTTGCAAAAAAAAATTTATGTATTGTTTTATATTGGGAAGTTGGCAGTGTGGATTTCACGGTACACTTATTGCGATGTCCCGATTATTAATCATCATATATTGTTAATTAATTGCTAAAAAATCCATAGTTACAAGTAATTTGTATTATTTATTAATTAATATATGACATTTTATAATATTTTTCGTATATTACGTATACTAATTATATTCTAATATATCTAAATAGAAATTGATAGAGTAGATAAATTTTAATTATTTAACAATTACGTATCATACATTGACTACAGTTGAAGTTCAAATTTAAGGAGTATTTACACAAACTTTAATAATTACAACTTTTCTTCTTCTTCATCATCATCGTCTTCCTGTCGCTTGAAAATTTCTAGTCTATTATAATCATCTTTGTTTTCAAGGATGTTTGTTTCTAAACTGTCAAGAATTTCGGGATCAAATGTTCTTTCTTCATCGAGATGATTTTGATACACTACATGAAGCATTAAAGTACGTTCGCCCATTACACTGGCCACAAGCTAAAGAACATTGTGACTCAAATTTCCTGTTTCCGCTTTTGCAAAATATTGTGTCCAGTAGTTCATCTAGAGCTGGTGGTAATATTGTCATTATCAGTTCCAGGAGTTCATTTTGCAGCACACAACCCCACTGCTAGGGTTCTACATCATTCCCTAACCAAGTTTGAACTTGATAGTATACACGATTGATATGTTGATTACCGGGATTCACGGTGGATTTTGAGCTAACCGCTATAGGTTAGTAGGACACCTTTTCAGGCATGAAGGTCTAGTCAGAGACAACTAGAAGCAGAAACGGGAGTTAGGAGGGGTAGAGGTAGACCTAGATTAGACTACTGTTCGCAAATAGTTAAGGATGTGGGTTGTTCTAGTTTTAGGGAAATGCGAAGATTAGTTCAGGATAGGATGGACTGGAGGTGCGTGTCCAACCAGTCTTAGGACTGATGATCTTATGATGATGACTGTACTATATCGAAATATTTGGCGCTCAATTCTATCTAGTACAGTAAGACCCCGCTTAACGCGTAGGATACGTTCCATCAAAGTAGAGCGTAATGCGAAATAGCGCTAAACGAGGCTATCTTAACATGTAAATAATGGTGTTAGGGGAAGATGGATAAAAATTTTTTAATAGGTTTTTGGAGTGGTAAACTAGTAGTGGTTTTAATTTGAAATCTCCATTTGAGTTACCACCCAGTAGAAGTGTTAAGCGCTCTTTTGCGGCTTTAAATCCTGGTGCTCGTTTCTCTTCACCGGATAGAAATGTTCGTTTTGACATTCTTTTCCAAAACAGGCCTGTTTCATCAACATTCAAAACCAATTCTGGAGGATAATTTCCTTTTCGTACCACCACTTGCTGCTTCTCCTGTAATCTTTATGTTGTGAAGATTATTTCGATGTGTAAATCTATTAAACCATCCTATACTAGCAACGAAGGTTTCACTTATGTCACTTGCCTCAACCTGAATGTAATTAAAAATTCTTGTATATTTTTTAATTATGATAGATTGGCTTAATGGCATATTGCGTTTAATTTTGTCCTCAATCCATATAGACAGTCGTTTTTCCATTTCCTCTATAATGTTATTTCTAGAACGGGTAATTCCAGTTGCAGAGCTTGACGTAGTTGCAGTTGCCAATGACAGTATTTTTTCTTTATTCTTAAGAATTGTCCTTATTGTTGAAGTTGCCAAATTCAATGCAGCACTAATATTTGGAAACCTAGCGCTGCACACAATTTCGGGGATTCACCTGGTTGAAATAAAAGAGCGCTAAACCGAAACAGCGCTAAACGAAACAGCGTTAAGCGGGACTTACTGTATTTCTTTTTATTATTTTAGGCATACATAGGAAAACAAATGTATTCGTGTGTATATGCATATAGTATAAAAGGTAAACACATTACATTTTCCAAACAGAAAGCTTGTAATCAAATTAATTTAGACTTTATCTAATTGATTGATTCTTCTTTTACTTGACGGAAATTCAATGTACTGTATAAACAAATCACTATGTTTAAAAACTTCGGTAAACTTATATCAAATCTTGATAATCGTTCTTCACAACAAAAGTCGAGGGCACGTAATACTTCGTCTATGAATCGTTGAAATGTTTGACTGGCGTTGCGTAAGCCGAAATTTATAAACGGAAATTGGAATAATCCAAATGGAGTTGTTATTACCGTTTTCAGAATGTCTTCGTCCGCAACCGGAATTTGATTGTTGCTCGAACCAGGTCAATTGTNTACAGGATTAATCCTTATCCAATTAATTACTTTTAAATACATTGTGCATTTAATATAGATCAATATGGCCCTTTATAGCATGTAATTTAAATGAATATTTTCGAAGATATTACAGATTTAAAATGCAGGGACATAGCGGTTGCGGCGGTACCGCCAGGGAGGCCGGTTTGTATTGCCTAATGACAAAAAAACTGTGAATGTTGTATATAAAGACATTCTGTAGTATATTTAGTATGTTCAGGGGGTATCTTTTGGATATTTCCCCTTCTCGATAATAATCTAAACAAAACAAAAATATATTTACTATCAGCATTGCACCCGTGCGAAGGTGGGGCGGGTCACTAGTGCTGTATAAAGCATTTTAGTGTTTACTGTTTGAGTGGGATTTGCAAATAAAAATCAAAAGTAATAATAAAATGTATGATTTGTTTTATTGCATTTTTTCTCTCTGATCAACAGACTAGTATAAATGTAACAAAAAGTTCTCTCGACTATTGCTGTATCGCTATAAAAATACTTTACACATGCTCGAACATTATAATGCCGTAACAGCTCACTATACAGAAATTTAATTTTTATTTTTTTTTCCTTTTTATATTATTTATTATAGCACCTATTCAACAAGGCCACGTGTTCTTAAAATGTAGGTTACAATTATTATTTACTATGGAAAGGTCCAACAATTAATTGAGCAACTTCGAATGAAACAATTAACAACAAATAGTTGTTCTGTACAAATAAAAAAAAACAATAATAAAAGTCTACAGAATAAGTCCTTCACAAAAACAACTGCACTATTAAATTACGCTAACAATTCATTATTATATTAATTATTAATTTTTAACAATTATATTATTAGTTAAATACCTACAACAGTATATCACTGGACCTTTGATGTCCTTAAATAAGCTTCAGAAATGTGGCCGTTTGAGTAGTACTCTGAAGCATTTTTGACGCCAGCGCCGTTTTGTTTCGTATAACCGTTTTGCTGTTTTTGCTGCTCGCTATTTTTTCCGTTCGATGTTATTGCCGCTGCCGCTGCTGCTGCTGCAGCTTTTGCTTCCATTTTCCTCTTTTTACTGTTGTACGCCTGGTTGTAAAAATCTTTGAACAGGAAGAAGAACATGACCGCATGCATTCCAATCCACCAAACGAACGCTCTGGGGTAGTTGCAGTCGATGAATAACAATTGAAAGGCGTGCAACATTATAAGAACAAACTGAATCTGAAAAATAATGAAGAATTTGTTATTAAATATTGTTTTTTCTAATAAGTATATGTAAAATAATGTAACCTATTATATTAAAATCGACTAGTATATTTAGATCTAAGAGTGGTGTTAACGAAAAGCATGAATGGAAATAAATTTCAAAAAAAAAAATACTTTATAGGGAGGTAAAAGTAGGGTTAAAGCCACTATAAAAATTGGAGACAAAAACTAGAAGAAGTCGCCTATTTTCAGTATCTACCACGTCAGGTATCAGGATAGAAAAAGTTATTGGAAGAGGTGGGAGTAGAAATAGGAAAGAGTCAAATAAAGAAAAGGACGTCGAACGGTAGGACATCTTCTGAGGCATTAAGGGCTACTTAATTGGAAACATTAAATAGAAAGAAAAACAAAGTAAAAAGGGGTCGATGAAGATAATATTAGATTAACTTCCCATGCGTCAAAAATCTTAACTAGAATTGTACAGAGGAGGATGGAAAAAAGGGCGGAAGAACTATTAGGGGAAAATCAATTTGGGTTTAGAAGAAATAGAGGAACGCGGGAGGCCATTCTAGCTTTGCGGGTAGCAATAGAGAAAACGATAGAAAAAGGAAAGAGTGCGTACATAGGCTTTGTAGATTTAGAGAAAGCTTTTGACAATGTTAAATGGAACAAGATGTTAAATATACTTAAAAATGTAGGGATGAATTACAAAGATAGAAGAGTGATACTTAGTTTGTATAAAGAGCAACAGGCAGTTATAGAGCTGGGGATGCAACGTAGAGAAGTAAATATTAGGAAGGGAGTCAGGCAGGGATGCACACTGTCACCGCTACTTTTTAATCTATACATCGAAGACGCCATCAACATCATTAAAGACAGTACAACTGTAGGGATAGATGTGCAAGGGCAAAAGATTAGTATGCTTAGATTTGCAGATGATATAGCAGTATTAGCATCTAGCAAGGAGGACCTAGAGATAGCTTTAAATAAAATGGAAGCGGTACTGACAGATCAGTACTGTATGAAAATAAATAAAAGTAAAACTAAAATACTGATATGCAAGGGAAGAAAAAGTAGGGAAAGAGCGAATATAAAGATAGGAGACGAAAAATTAGAAGAAGTGGCTGATTTTAGATACCTAGGAAGTCAGATAAGTGAGGATGGAAGGAGTAGTAGGGATATAAAGCAGAGGATAGCGCAGGGTCGTGTCGCCTTTAATAAAAAGAAGTCACTTCTATGCTCGCGAACGGTTAATTTAGAAATTCGAAAAAGGTTGTTAAAGGTGTATGTTTGGAGCACGGCGTTGTACGGGTGCGAAACATGGACAGTGGGAGCGGCGGAAAAGAAAAGGTTAGAAGCGTTCGAAATGTGGTGTTATAGGCGGATGATGAGGATATCGTGGGTAGAAAAGGTTAGAAATGAAGAGGTATTGGAAAGAATAGGAGAACAGAGGACTCTATGGAAGTCAATAAAAAATAGGCGAGATAGGTTGGTAGGACACCTTCTCAGGCATGAAGGTCTAGTCAGAGACATATTAGAGGCAGAAACAGGAGTTAGGAGGGGTAGAGGTAGACCTAGATTAGATTACTCTTCGCAAATAGTTAAGGATGTGGGCTGTTCTAGTTTTAGGGAAATGCGAAGTTTATCTCAGGATAGGAAAGAGTGGAGGTACGTGTCCAACCAGTCTTAGGACTGATGACCTTATGATGATGATGATGATATTTAGATCAGATTAGAAGGAAGAAGACCATACTGATGGAAAGGGGTTGTTAAAACATCATCTACAGTTTGATAAGAAGAGGCGGAATGCTTTAAATGAGTTGAAACGAATGACGTATTTTGAGAAAGACTATAATTTTTATTAATTTACTTTCTTTCTGGATTGCAAATTAAAAATATCACGCCAATATACATCTAGATTATTTACAATAAGAGATATCGTGTCAAAAACAATTATACCTACTATTGCAGATCGAATTCTAATTGAACATTAGCTACTGCTACAAAAACAATTAAAACAATTAGATAATTACCATTTGCAACGTTGTTAGATATTTCTTCCACCACAAATATTTCTGCATGTGGGGCCCAAATGCGGCTAGTAAATAGTAACTATACATAACTATATGCACAAACGTGTTTAAAAACCCAAAGAATGTACTGTGACCACCTGAAACAGTAAATTGAATGAGCATACATATTATTTAATTTATGAAAATATTAATTGGATATAATGATGACAGTCCTTATATTACAAGGTGAAATATTATATATATATAAACGATTAATTAATTATATTATTGCATCATCCATTCGGTGAGAAGCAGTTGTAACTAATTCATAAAAATAAGACTTTTATTAATTAATAAGAGCATTACTTAAGTAGATCCCTTATATATATTACCAATATTGGATAAATATTACATATCAATATAAATAAAAGTTATTGCCAAATATCTTCTATTAATATTGGATCAATATCGGATAAACATTGTATTAAAATATAGGAAGAAGGTACATCTCC
>NW_020439072.1:395274-418002 GCF_000699045.2 Agrilus planipennis | reverse complement strand
GTTCCTGTATTCGCTGTTAAAAATTTCATTATTCGCGGTTGAAATCGTTAAACAGAAAAGAATTTGATGTCATTTATATCCGAGGGAGGTGTCTTTATAGAGAAACAGGGATTTAAATGATATTTATAAGTAATGATTTATTTATTTATTAAAGTAAAAAATATGAGAAAGAAAAAAGTTCGGAAATTTTAAAAAATATTGACAGCCTCCCTTTATGCGTTCTTGTCAATATTGATTATTATTTATGCATAAAACTTTCTTAATCTTACTCATCGCGTATCATTAATCTTTAATTTCGAGAAATAAAAAAATAGATACTGTACAACTAAATATACCATTTTTGGATTTGCAAGAGAAATAATTATTGTTGTTAGATCCCTTAAAGTTCAATTCTTATTTCACTTTTTAGATTTATTAGAGTGAACTAAAGATCACCTAACAGAAGAAAAATGTACTTAGTACATTGGTTTTCAGCCAGCTCAAAAAAAAAGTAAACTATGTAGTGATTTAGCCAGCGTTATACATATATAAAGTACACTTATCATTAAATAAGGATATCTATAATAATACCTTAAAGGTGATTATTTATATTAAAACCATACTTAACAAGAATTAATTTCCAACTTAATAACCTTTTCTTAAAATTGCTAATTATATGATTACTGGTCTAAGATATATGTTAACGCGAATATTTTCAGAAGCTTTTTTAAGCTTAAAGTTTTTCTATACAGGCAGAAAACTAAATTTTTATGACTATGCTAAAATTACAATTTTCGATTGTAAATGACTGAATTTGCCGTAGAAATACCAGAATGTATTAGGTAACTTGTAATAATCTCAATTTTGACGTTTTTTTAAAAAGTTTAAAAGTTTTTTAATTAGGACAATTAAATTTGTAATATCAACTAAAATACCTAGTAAATCTGTTTCTATTGGGATTCAATTTTTACAAATTCGGGTCCAAATTGTAATTTTTATTATTATCGCTTATGAAGCAATGGGCTAGTAGGATAAATTGTAAATATCGCTTTAATATTTAGGTATTTTTTTTTCATTTTCTCCATGTAGAAAATATTAGTGAAAGAATTTTTGAAATCGGATGATGGTTCCCAATCCATCGAAACTTATCAATTGTACTTCTTTATACTATTAAGATAGATAAAGGAAATAAGAATGCAGACTACATTATACTGGATGTACACATATGTAATTTTTCCTCTTTACAGAAGCCTTGCCTTGTCCCGTTTTTGCCTTTTGGATACCTTCCAAAACGATAAGAACGGCGACCTGGCCTTCCCCTATTTTCAGATCCACTAGCGGTTTACTTCAACTACAGGTTCTAATCACGAATGGACATTAAAGTTAAATACTGAAAGAGTTAGCGCACGAAAGAAATAAGAAATTCAATAAACCGCAGTAAACCAATTAAGGCTTAACCATAGGGCATTTTTTAAATTTTTATATCCTGTACTTCTGCTTTCCTACAATAGAGCAAATATAATTAAAGTACAATTTATATTATACATTCATTGATATATAAAATGTGTAGGTTTCTTAGACTGAAAAGCGTTAAATGATTGAATAATTCCTTAATGTGAAATTAGTAAAACCGTATTGAGTTGCACATTTTGAACTTTATTTGGGTTATCCGGAATTTAGGCATAGCGGATAAAATATTCGATCCGATTCGATCTTCATCGTGCGTGCATCCGATCGAGTCTACATTATTCAACACGTATCAGATCGCATCGATGGTCATATTCATTTATACGTATCCGATCTTCATCGTTTGCTCAAATGTCGCCCTTCCGACTTTATTGTAATCGGCTTCGTGGAAAACCTGCCTTAGGTTGTAAAGTAATACCATACAGTAAGCATTGTCAGGATGGAGGATTATTAATGATAAAAGAATTTTGAAAATTCGACCAACTATTTCGAACACAACAACAAAAAGGGTCAAAATTAAACTGCTAGTTTTACAGGCCTTATTGCTTTCGTTTGAGTAGTTTTACTTTATGATTCTTAATCTTCAATTTGACAAGCTGTTCAAAGTGAAAAGTGTTATTTATTTAATTTAGTTTATATATTGGCATCTGGTCATTTTACAAGACTAGCAAATGTGTTTGCTCTTCAGATTATTCGTTTTTTCATTTAATTTTCGAAAACTACCAAGAAAACACCATTTATAAAGTATTACGGTAAATTGTGTGTTTTTTTCCAGGGTGGCGGTCAAATAATTACACAAATTTACGTTTTTTGTAACGTTTCAGTTTATTCAACCATCTTTAGACTGTTGAAGTGTTACTGCGTACTTGGAGTAGTTCAACATGAAAGACTGTTTTAAAATTAAATTAATATCAGTAACACTTCAAAAGTCCGAAGATGGTTGAATAAACCAAAAAACAAAAAGTTGTGTAATTATTTGGCCGCCACTCCGGAAAAAAACTATATAATTTAATAATAACGGTCAGGAATCTAACTTAAACTTAAAGTAAGCGATACGTAAATAAGATGTATAGATTCCTATTGATAAGGAGTCACTTTATTTCTCTCACAAATCCCATCTACGATAACAATCGGCACTAATATCTAACTCACTCGTAATGTCATTGGATTATTAGAATAGTCCACAGGCTGGCATCGAAAATTGTACCGTCCCGTTAACCACCCCGACATCCCAATCTGAAAGCAAGCAATTTTTACAGGGCCTCATTCTCAAGCACCGTAGTTCATTTTTGCACCTTTACTCAGTAAAATAAAAAATAAATAAATAATGTACATCCTTGCCATGAATTTAATAATAAATCCACCACATGGTTTGGAATTTGAATAATGGTGTGTATATATACATTATACAGTTATATATACAGTGGTGTAGCGTGTTGTGTAGGGGGGGGGGAAATGGGAGCCATGTGCCCCAGGCGGCAAAAATATTTTCTTCAGTATTAGAATCGGGTCCGTCGCATAGTAATGTTAGATATTTCACTTTATTGGTATTTGTACCAGATATTAATAATTTGTACCAAGACATTACCATCTTGGTTGGCAAAAATACCAAGATTTTTGTGTTGATAATAATTTGAGAAAATCTCCCATAGCACAAAAATGTATCGCCTATGTGTACGTATATTATAAACAAGACACTTTTTATATTCTACTTACATTTAGTACTACATAATATTATGGTAAATTTCGTACAATACATTCGGTATAATCTATTTGAAGAACCGAAATCTCTGTAAATTTTGTGCTGGAGCTACTTGTCTCTTCAAGGGCTAAACTCAAAATGTAAGTTCTTTTTACTCATTTTCACTGCAGTCCCGATTCCCTACTAAATTAAGTAAAAGATCTTACATAATTGTAAAAACAGTAAAGGCAGCAAATTCAGGCTTCGCCTCGGGAAGCAGAAATTCACGCTACGCCACTGTATACATATTTACATATACGATTTTTTTTTAATGTTTCCACAGACAAAATAAAACACATAATTGTAGCTAACATTCCCTCATGTGTTCATGGTACACTTTTTTATTGACTTGTGCAAGAGACACTTTAGTTTTCTATATTAATATAATCTGGCGAATTGAGTACCAAAGAATAATAGTCCAGGATCCCTGGTACATTTTTGCACCTGATTACTATCAAGCTAATTTTCCGTGAGTAGCTTCATTTTGATGAGACGCCCAACAACTTCTTGTAAGAAACTTTGATTGTGGTAGCTAACAGAGGTGATGATTAACTAAGTAAAAAAAAAATCAGCTGGTTAGTATTCATTTATGATGACCTCGTTATCGGTACAAGTTGAAAAGAGGGGACTCTTTGATCAAACCATAGATTTTGTAGGAGAAACATTTTTTCGAATAATTTAGATAATTATCTTGAGATTAAACAAAAAAAACCCGTTTTAAATTTTTGAGAATCATCAAACCGACATATTTTATCCTTACTACCTCTGTTAGCTACCACAATCAAAGTTTCTTGATTTCTTGAGTAATCAAGTGCAAAAATGTACCAGGGATCCTGGACAATAAAGTAATATCATCATAAGGTCATCAGTCCTAAAGTTGGATGGACAGTCACCTCCACTCTTTCCTATCCTGAGCTAATCTTCGCATTTCCCTAAAAATAGAATAGCCCACATCCTAAAAAATTTGTGAACAGTAATCTAATCTTGATCTACCTCAACTCCTTTTGACTCTTGTTTCTGCCTCTAATATGTCTCTGACTAAGACCTTCATGCCTGAAAAGATGTTCGACCAACCTATCTCGCCTATTTCTTATTGACTTCCAATTCTTTCTAACACCTCTACATTTCTAAGCTTCTCTACGCACGGTATACTCATTATTCGCCGATAACACCACATTTCGAACGCTTATAACCTTTTTTTTCCTCACCCGTACAGCGCCGCGCTCCAAACATACACCTTTAACAATTTTCTTCGAATTTCTACGCTAACAGTTCGCGAGCACAGAAGTGACTTCTTTTTATTCAAGGCGACTCGACCTTACGCTATCCTCTGCTTTATATCCCTACTAGTCCTTCCGTCCTTACTTATCTAACTTCCTAGATACCTAAAATCAGTCACTTCTTCTAATCTTCCGTCTCCTATCTTTACATTAGCTTTTTCCCTGCTTTTTCTTACCTAGCATACCAGTATTTTTGTTTTATTTTCATATAATATGGTTTTGTCAATACCGCTTCCATTTTATTTAAAGTTATCTCTGAGAATACTCGATGTTTTTCATTAAACGGATTAATACTTTGAGGTTCGTCTGACGGACGGCTGCTGACCATCAACTTACAAAAAAATTCCGACAAAAAATGTGTAATTTCTATCTTCAGTAAACATTTTGCCTTATCTGTATGTTTCTCTACCTATACCTCTACAGAATACAACTAAACGTAATTGGTATCGAATACCACTCCTAATCGAGTAATATTGACGTAATAAATGTGTATGAACTTAGTTAATTTATTATTAGAATAATATTCAAATGTAAGTAAAATATTGCTTCGACAAGTGCGTTACCGCATATTTATGGACACAGTACATTAAAGTGTTGTAACTTGACATAACCATATTACACGAATACCTAGTTGTTACACTATGACGACATACACAATTATCGAACTAATGGAGAAAGTAACTGTCGTCTTTATTATACTTTTACTATTGTAATTTGTAGATAGTATGCCTACAATGAAAAGCAACGAACAACAGGTGTAATGAGTAGACATTTTACGTGGATTAACATTTAATATTGGGCATTCTAAAAAAATCTTCCGTATTTAATATCTAAAGAAAAGGAAAGAGTGCGTACATAGGATTTGTAGATTTAGAAAAGGCTTTTGACAATGTTAAATGGGGCAAGATGATGATTTAATATCTAAAATTAATTCTTTCAAACGCAGTGCTGTTTACCAGTTTACATAATTATGTTAGCTACAAGTATGTTTGTTGTTTTATTGTCAATAATTGCAGTTTCATGAATTAATGCATGCGACTCCTCTGTTTCCCATGTGATCACTGCAATCAAAATATTTTCCCCTGAAATATGAAAGTTGAAACATTCTCGTATATTCTTCGTGCACTTACTCTCCGCGCTTGTTCGCTATTGGAATGATCAACGGGCTGACATCGAAAACTGTAGTGTCCAAACCAACCGGCCATACCAGACTAACAAAAATTGATTACTGAATAGTAACGCCTATATTTTTAATTATGGATTAAAAAAGTAAGGACGTCTGCTACTATATATGTTAGTGTAAACTGCTTCATAGTGATAGAAATACAAATTATAATCAGTTAAATATAGCTAGGGCAATTTCGGAAGACGAAGTCATCAATAAATTTGTAGAAAAAAAAGGATATCAAATTCTTGCTACTAAAGCTCGAGATGAAACTTTTGCTGAACTTTGGAGGCGTGTAAACAACCAACCCCATAGTAGGAATGCGCAACTGGCACATGACCAAAGCGTTCTTTTCGATGTGTGGCAGATGGAAATGAAGAATCGATAAACTCATGTAGTCCAACCGTATCCTAATTGCAACGAAAACACCTGCAGTGATTTTCGTCTGGAGGCCCAATCGACCTACAGTTTTATCAATATTTTATTTTTCACAAAAAAATATTAGGTCAGGTTAGATTAGGATCGGATTAGATTTCTTAATTTTCAACAACATACCCAAAACTGGAAAACAAGGGTTTGGTCATGTGTCAGTTGCGCATTCCCAGACTTATTTATTGTTACTGACGTTTTCCCGACTCTTCATAAACAATTCCTAACAGCCTTTTTTCTTAATTTTCTGCATTTACCATACGATTGATTTTTCAGAATAATCCAAATAAGTTCATCGATTTTGAAAAGAACTTTTTTAGTATTGTGTCTTATGTGTTACTTGTTTAGTAACAGTAACATTCTACAGTAAATCATTCTTTATCCTAAAGGTGATTATAAATCTGAGCATGAACACGTCCAAGATAAAGCGAGGCGGAACGAATACGTCTACTGTGCTCGAACAAAGTGATCTGCCCCAGGGCTGTTCGAGCTCCATCCGTTTCCAATTGATGATGTAAATAGAATTTGATTTGATACGGACATATGCTTGCCCCGTTTGCGTCGTTTTAATTATAATAGTCTTCATCAGTTATTATCCACTAAATGAATATGAAACTGATTTCGTTTTCAGTTCTCGCCTCGAACATGTTCGTGCTCACAACCAGGTGAATACACACTTTAATGAAGCAGTTTACATTTAGAGAAACGATTTTTCGTCATCTTTATTTTTGGGAAAAATACAACTTTATACCATACAAAAGGACCTTGTAAATCGTTTTAACATAAATCAAGCAATTGTAGGTTATGGTTATCCTTTTTAAAATAGAATAGAATTAGAATACTTACTTCGTAAAACAGCCAAAAACTAAACACTACTTGGAATAAATTATAAGCTATAAGTGCATTTTTTAATTGAAACGGCTTCCTATTTTCCATTAATTTTGGCCCCAAGACCTGAAACAAAAAAAAAAAAAGACTGTTAACTATTGCGATTGTATATGCACCTGAAAAATTAAAACAACATAATCTTAACCTTTAAACAGAAATACCGATAAAGAAAAATTTTTTATAGTGTTGAAATTCAACAAAAGGAATAATAAAATAAGGGTACAATAAAAGTTTCTTATTCACGGTTTCCTTATTCGCGTTTTCATTATTCGCGGGTGAAAAAATTGCAACCCTGTTCCTGTATTCGCTGTTAAAAATTTCATTATTCGCGGTTGAAATCGTTAAACAGAAAAGAATTTGATGTCATTTATTAAGGGAATTGACCATAATAGACCGCTCGTGCCTAGTGTGAATTTTTCCGAAAACATGGGTTCCTATTCTAAACATTGTGATTTAACGTTGCGAGATAAATATCTAATTTTTTGTATGGTAACAGACAAACGTTCACACTAACTCGGTACGTTTTTGGTTTTCAATAATATGGTCATTAAAAGCTTTTACAAGTGCTTAAAGTTGATGCTTCTTGTAAGACACGTATTTTCAGTAGAAATAAAAAAAATAAAAAATGACCTTAGACAAGCTTTAGAACAAATCTTTATCTAACTACAAAATTTCAAACCTCTGTTCGAAATATTAAACTCATGATATCTAGAACCGATAAGCCTGTTACGGTGCGTGTACTACTGAATCCTCTTAATCTATCGGCATATTTTGAGTATGTACAGTTGGTAACATGCCGATGCGGCTTTTATAAAAGATGTAACGGAGTGGACTAATCTCAAAATTTAAAACAAGAAAAAAATCACTAAATTTTTCAAACTCTTGCCTAAAGCTGATTATAACGATTAATTTTAATTGCGAATTTATCAATACATTGATTTTATTTTGATACATATCGGTTTTATTTTGGAACCTTTGAATGTATCCCCTATGATTCCGTACTAATTACCATTCCATATCCACGGTTTCTGTATTCGCGGCATATTTATGGAACGTATACCCCGCGAATAAGGAGCTTTTACTATAAATAAACCAATAAGTATTTCACCCCTATTACTGCGGATACGTGTTCCGCTTTCGTCCAATATAATGTAATCGAACAAAATTAAATAAAAACAATTAGTGTAGCGTCTCGGAAAAATTAGCCTAAGTGCTCAAAATACTGAATTTATGTTATAATAATGAAACCTATTTTTGAAAACATGTTTGATTTTAAGTCTCTGTATATGTTATTTCAATATTTTCACATTCATTTAGTTTCAAAAGGACTGCCAAGTATTATACTAAAATACAGTATCAAAGCAACCGAAATGTGCAAAAAATATCCCAGTAGGCCAAGTACAGTCGGAAAAAATGATTTTGATGGCTTCCATTTATCAATGAACATGACGATGATCAAAATTGACCTTTACCTAGCATGAAAAATTCTGTCATTCACTGGAACATACATACATATGTATACATGTATGTAACTTACGTAACGATTGATAAGTTGCTGTACACCGTAATTAACAGCGCAATTATGGTATTTGAAAACTCCAATACGTTGCATAATATCTATGGCCATGTGCAATTTTCCCAACACATTATTAAATATAATTAATGTCAAGAATAAGTGATAATTAGTAATCTCAATTAAGAGTTGTGATATACGCAAACTTGTAGCTTTTCGCTAAGTTAATAACGTAAGACAGGGTTTAATGGCTTATTAGACGTTTTAATAAAAGATAAAGAATTTCGAGCTTCACTAACTAGCCATCACTATGACTATTAATTATCATCATCATAAGATTGTCAGTCCCAAGACTGGTTGGACATACACCTCCACTTTTTTCTATTCTGAGCTAATCTTCCATCCTTAACTATTTTTGGTAGTCTAATTAGTCTAATCTACTCCTCTTAACTCCTGTTTCTGCTTGTAATATGTCCCTAACTAGCTATTCATGCATGAAATATTAATAAATTTCGTTCAATATTCGTTTAAATAATCTTTTGTTCGAATGCTGAAGAAACAAAAAATGCAAACAGAGTGGGGTCTATAATTATTCGATAACAATACGCCACTATATTCATCTTCAACACAATGTCGTTAGACCGAAGATTGATTGGACACGCACCTCCACTATCCCTATCCTGAGCCTATCTTTGCGTTTCCCGAAAACTAGAGCACCCTCGTTACTCCTACTTGTGTTTCTCAAAAGTGAGCAGAGAATTGAGTAGAGAAGTGAGCAACGCGAGTATCCCGAGGCAAAATTTTCCTATAGTCTTCACATTACCTACATTGAATCAGGATTACATTGCTTTTACATTAAAAGTGTAGCACAATTCCCATTTCAATAGTGGCAATGTAAACCTAAGACCATTCCTAAGTCAGGCAATGTAATAATGACAAAACTAATATCATAAATTTAAGGTAGGCAATGTGAATGAGATATTATAAAACAAAGCTAGGCAAGGTAAAAGAAATGCAATAGTTCAATACATTTTTCAAAATTATTGAATTATAACATTCTGTAAAAAAGATAGCTCCAAATAATAATTTTAAAGAATAAATATATATTTTTAAATCATCAGCAAATGCATGCAATATGAAGTAAAGATTCGCATGTGAAATTTTAAAAAATCAAACCTTCACATTACCAACATGCCACATAATTATTTGACATTGCCTGTGTTGCTTCAAATTATCAGTAGGTAATGTAATTATATTATAAAATTCGTAGCAATGTCTTTAATGGCAAATAAAGATTATAGCTATGTGGCTAATTCAAAAGTCCATAGAAAAAATTCGCCTCGGGATGAAGGTGAGTNATCGATAAATTTACGAATCACTTTTTAAATTTGAGATGCGAACAAACACATTCAAAATTAGGAGTTGGTTTTTTGGAAATTTATTAAACAATAGAACAACAAATTGTTTAATTAGATGTTCTAATTGCTGACCATTAAATTCCTGGCAACAGGCAAATCGATTTTGAAAATCTCGTAACACTTTAGTGAAGGTTTGTGGTTGGATTTGTTGTATTTCTGCTCTAATTTGTTCTTCAATTTTTCAAAATTTTTCGGTTTCTCGAAGTAAATTTAAGATTTCAGATAACCCAATAGATAAAAATTTAGCGAGTCAAGCCTGGAGACCTAACTGAATATTCGATATCGCCTCTTCTTCCGATTCGTCTATTTTGAAAAATATTGTTAAGGTAATCTTGCACTAATCGCGAATAGTTTGGAGGCGGGAGGGAGTGCTCCATCCTATTTAAGTCATACCGATATATAAATTTTTCATTGCAGGACGTACGTTTACACAAACCTTTTGCTTAGTAAGAATTCTCAACATTTCATACAACCTCAAATGTTTCGGTAAGTTTTTCAAAAATATTTATACGTATAACTATATAATCAAACTTATGAAATTATTGAAAACGTACGGCCGGCTTTCTGTGTCACCAATGATACAAAATTATTACAATATTAAAAACAAAATAGAGATTAAGTGTAACAAGAACTAGCGTGCCAAAATGTAAGGTAATTGTGCCAAAAATACCTAATCATGACTCTATTGTCTATTGTTTAGTATCTACCTACGAATAATTTAATTTTTGTAGTGTAAAATCTTTCCAATAAAATGTCTGCAGGTAATATGAAACATGATATGTAATACACAATTTTAGAAATAAAACACATGCCAAGATCTTCGATGAAACTTGTCAGATTTTATTTTCATACTATGCTCAGAATAAATTATAGGGTTGTTCCGAAAGTCATTTCGTTTTTTCCCGACAGAGGATTTAATTGTATTCTTTTGCACCCAACTTCACATTTAAGCCGTATAATTTTTATATGCTTTGAGAGCTCATATAGCAAGGCTTGTGTGTGAAAAATTCCAATTAATTCTACGCAGTAGTTTTTGGTTGGTGCCCTTTTAAATATGGAGAGCGATAAGCAGCATTTTCGACATATCTTACTGTTTTACTACAGAAAGGGTAAAAATGCTGTTCAAGCCAGAAAGAAATTGACTGATGTGTATGGAGAAGGTGTGTTGACAGTACGCCAGTGCCAGAACTGGTTCGCTAAATTTCGATCCGGCAATTTTGATGTCGAAGATGCACCACGTTCGGGAAGGCCGGTTGAAGCTGATAAAGACGCGATAAAGGCATTAGTTGATGTGAACCGGCGAATAACAACACGTGAGATCGGATTGAGGTTAAATTTATCAAATTCAACAGTTTATGACCACTTGAAAGGCCTGGGATTATCCTCGAAGCTCGATGTATGGGTTCCCCATGTTCTCACAGAGAGAAATCTGTGTCGCCGCATTGACGTCTGCGATTCGCTTCTCAAACGTCACGAAAATGATCCGTTTTTGAAGCGCATCATCACTGGGGACGAAAAATGGGTTGTATACAACAACGTCAAACGCAAGAGGTCATGGAGCAAAAAAGATGAACCGGCTCAAACCATTTCCAAAGCCGATATTCACCAAAAAAAGGTGATGCTGTCTGTTTGGTGGGATTTTAAAGGAATCGTTTTTTTTGAGCTTTTACCGGATAACACAACGATTAATTCGGAAGTCTACTGTCATCAGCTGGACAAACTGAATGATGCACTTCAACAGAAAAGGTCAGAACTAATCAACAGGAAAGGTGTAGTGTTTCACCAAGACAACGCGAGACCTCACACAAGTTTGGTCACTCGCCAAAAGCTTTTACAGCTTGAATGGGATACAATGCTACACCCACCATATTCTCCAGACCTGGCACCATCGGATTATTATTTGTTCCGGTCACTCCAAAATTTTTTAGACGGTAAAACCTTCACCTCAAATGAGGAGGTCAAAAACCTCCTCGATCAGTTTTTTGCCAGCAAAGACCAAAAATTTTATGAGCGTGGAATTATGCTACTACCAGAAAGATGGCAAAAGGTGTTGGACCAGAACGGTCAATATATAATTTAATAAAGTATTTGTTTATTATACGAAAACTGTCTTTCATTTCCACAAAAAAAAACGAAATGACTTTCCGAACAACCCTATAGTTATCATTCGGGGACGTTATCGAACCTTCTATAAAATCCTAAAACATTTTCGAACCCTGTAGATGTAGGGCCCTCAGGAAAAAATCTGATGTGTGGTATTCTGTAACGTTTTGACCAAACGTCGGAACACAATTAACACCTTTACTGGCTCTTTATATGGATTCTTTTGGGGCGAGATAGTCTTTTAACTCCCATATCATTGAAACCATCCCCTGTAGGTGAAAACCGAAACCTTTAATAACGGGGGATGGAAGGCTATCATATCATACAGCCCTCATGAGGCTGCGAGATTCGGTTGCGGAGCTATAACGACACGCACGGACAAACTACACTTTAATTATAATGTAGACATGAGAATGCAAGGATTGGAGTCATTTCATTTACAATTCAGGGGTTTGTTTTTTTTGAAAAACACATCGATTTTTTCAAATGGATGCACCTACGATTTATTAAGTTTTTAAAGTCTGTATCGGATTTCAACTGTGTTTTATGTACCACATCCTATACCTTAAGTCAGCAGTTATCGATAAATTTACGAATCACTTTTTAAATTTGAGATGCGAACAAACACATTCAAAATTAGGAGTTGGTTTTTTGGAAATTTATTAAACAATAGAACAACAAATTGTTTAATTAGATGTTCTAATTGCTGACCATTAAATTCCTGGCAACAGGCAAATCGATTTTGAAAATCTCGTAACACTTTAGTGAAGGTTTGTGGTTGGATTTGTTGTATTTCTGCTCTAATTTGTTCTTCAATTTTTCAAAATTTTTCGGTTTCTCGAAGTAAATTTAAGATTTCAGATAACCCAATAGATAAAAATTTAGCGAGTCAAGCCTGGAGACCTAACTGAATATTCGATATCGCCTCTTCTTCCGATTCGTCTATTTTGAAAAATATTGTTAAGGTAATCTTGCACTAATCGCGAATAGTTTGGAGGCGGGAGGGAGTGCTCCATCCTATTTAAGTCATACCGAATCTGCTGGTATATTTGGGTTCTTAGCATTTACGTAAAGGGCAGTTAATCTGAGTATTATGTAATTTTATAGTTAGTCTAAGTACACAATTAATGCGGAATTCAAAAGTGTAATAAAAAATAGGTGCTTCTATTTGAAAACAAAATTATAATGTCGGTGGTAGTCACTTATTTTTGGGCCACCCTGTATACACGAATTTACCATGAAAAAACCCTCAACCAAAAGTAAAGATCGACGTGTCTGAGAGTTTTTCCAAAAAACAAACCCCGAATTTTAAATGAATTTCTTCGGGGAAACGGTGCCCAATCACCTGATAAGTCGTCGATTATATAATTTGACTTACAGCATCCGTTTAACGATTTTATCAGCCCAGTTATTTATTTGCACTTATTTGTTATCTGTCAAATTTTATTGCTTTCGGTAACGGTTTGGTTTAGTAGGTATTTAATGCTCAAAAACATGAACAAAATGAGAAGATAATATTGCAGCACGCTTTAAAAGTGTCGTAAACTGGATATTTACTACCAATATTATTACGTAATAAAACTCAATAGGCAACGACCAGACAGGAACTTCTTGATGTCATATATTTTAGATTGCATTTTTCTGAACATTGACACGAATCTTATCTTGAAATAAACAATAACAACTCTATGTGATTGTACAGTGCAATCTGTTTTTACAATAAAAATAAATCACCTAGGAAAATGGTGTTTAAGTAAAAAATCTTTTTGATCATTTATTCTCATTTTTTGGTAAGGTTCTAATGAATTAATGAAATTATTTTACAGTTTGTTATTAAATTGACAATAGCAAAAATAATTTACAAAATGCATAGATGAAGAAACTGTAGTCATTCATTAGAGCTCTACTAATGGTAGTTTATCGTGAGAAAGTTTTTTTTTTTTAAATTTTTGAAAGTTGAAAAGAATTTAGAATCGATCATCAAACATGAAGAAATCTAAAACATATACCGAGTTGGAAACAAACGTAGTTAACTTTAAAAATTCTTTCGAATGTTATTAAGTAGAATCATCCTATTATATGAAGCAAACACCTGAATTCAAACGTTATTATCTGTAACAGAAATTCTACTTCTAAATTTTTATGTTACAAATTCACGTTATTGTAATCGCAGAACTTAATCGTCATATAAAATTAATATAATCAAGGCAATTCGAAAACGCAATAAAGCTTGGGATTATCCTGGAATAAGAAAGTGAATTTTTTAATATACAAATTAATTTCTTTAGGAACAATACTATTTAAAATGAAATGTGTAAAATAGCCATTTTTATTTTCACTTTTAAATTTCTTTTTCTAAATATTAACTTGTTTTGGTTTAAAATAATTCGAAGTGGTCTGTATTCTGTCGAAACTGCCAGATGCGGATCGCGATTTCGATCTTTTTGGATCTCATCAGCGCGACGCAGGCAGCTCCGACAGAACACAGACCAAGTTTTACCTGCTGTCTTAACAGTGCGTTTTAGAAAATACTACAGGTCGCCCAGTGAACGCCATCTGTAGCACGATGCTACATTTTAGGATTACGTATCCTCCAACAAGGTCCACTTGTGTGGATATCTACTTGGTTTTATATACAGTATTTCAACCAATTTTTATTTATTTAAAAGTGATAAATGCAAAGTACGATTGTATTGTTTCCACCCTAGTTAAGCTGAATTGAGTTATCTCATCATAGTGTTCTCATTATAGTTGTGAAAATAATTGGAAACGTATCCACTGTCAACTAAGATTTTTTTTATGACTGATTCATTTTTCCATAGAATCCACAAACTGCTGTCATACTAACTACACATAAAATTATTGATAAAAATAAAAAGCTAACATCATAAGATAACTTATCCACTGTCGCTCTTCATGAATACTGTCACCTTAAAAACCAAATTACCCGACTATTCGTTCTACAGTCCCTGCATGAACTTTACACTACACAATTAGGGCAATTTTAGTAATAAAGAACAATAAAAATGAATTTTTAACTATAAAAAAACACAGTAGAACTCGGTTATTACGAACACAGACTATAACAAAATGCTTGGTCTTAAGGATGTTTGGGAGGTATGTCAAAATGCTACGAGACAAATAAAAATTTGGAAGAACGTTCTAAAATCCTGTAAAAGTTACAAATCGATTCACTAAACCGTTAAAAAGTTATTGAAATTTTAAAAAATTGTAATTTTGCAGGACATTTTATGGAGATTCGTTAACCGAACAGATTAAATTTATTTTTATTAACAGAAAAAAAGCTACCAGAAATTTCAATCTTTTATAATAAGTAACTTCAACTCTGGAGAATCACTTTAGCGTAAGGTTATTCAAATTCACGAAATGGTTATCGAGGAAAAAATGAAAAGTTAAAAATATCGTTTTTACTTGATAATATAATGATAATATTTATAATTGTCTGAAATAAATGCAATTTTAAAGTTTTAATTATTATTTAAACATATTAAAAAGGTTTACGCTCATTATTAATAGAGATTGAAACTAAATATTTTTTGTTTCGAGGTTGAAATCAAGGCATATTCACTGCTAAAGGTCAGTTAAAAATTTTCCATATTATTCGTTATTTCTTATTTTATTCAATTTTTTTTGTCAAATTTCAAATTTTCTCTCAAACCGTATACTTTTTTTGTTAGTATAAATAGTATTTATTTACCTCATGATATGCTGCAAAACCTAATTAATCACGAATTTCTAAATTTATGTATTCTTGTCTCCGATTGTACCTCTCAAAAATCCCTAAACGACATTTAAAGAACAAAGCTTTTGTAGTTTGATGTAACGAATGAATTTCGGTAGGTTATAACGAACTAATATTTCTTTGTAAGAATGTTTCAAAATTCTTACTTTATTTTAATGCCGAACCTTCTACAAATTGTTATAAATAGCTATGTATTTTTTATCGCTTTTCTTATTCAGAATAAGTTTTCCTCAACACTCGGCTATAATTTTTAGTCTCTTCGTGTTCTTTAGAATCAAATTCGACTGTATTTAAAAAATAGCGACTTTATCTTTAGTAGATATTATTTGAAATAAAACCGTTTCATATTTTGCATCTTCTGTGTCAAACAAATAGATAAATTCTAACAACTGTTTTTCACATCTCTGACAGTACCTATGTATAGTAGAATAAAAGCCATAAAATATCGCGCATAGGCAATAAAAGTGGATTTTTTCACGGTACAAAAGTCACATTTCGGTTGGGATATTTATAAAAATGGTGACCTATATATTCTAGTTATTAATAAACTCAATATGCTAGTTCGCACTATTATAAATTTTTCGTTACGATGAATCCAAGAGATCTTAATTTAAGCCAAAATAAAAAAAAAAATGTGAGGAATTTGCTCCACAATCTTAAAATACAAGTTATTTCTCATAATTTTGTCAGTGACTGTATCTACGAGTGATAAAACAAAAAGTATTTTAGTACAGAAGTGCAACATTTTGCAAATTATGTATGCCGCTGGTTACGAATGCACTTTTCATGCATTTTTTTTACACGAGTTTTCTTACGAAATTGATTCAATTTTACGTGACCAACGTAATAATGTCTATGGTTTTATTACAAAATGAACGTAATTCAAGAAAATTGTGGGAACTTTGTAATGAACCTCATTTTCGTTTCAAATCGTTTTTCTTAATCGAATTCCGTCACGCGTAATTTTAAAGAACGTGGAAAAAAGGCACAGGTATATTTTCTTAAAAGCATCCACGTGTGGACATTTCAAGACGTAATGTTTTTAAAATGAAACGTAGAGATTGTTAGAGGTAATTTAGAATCTCATGAATCTTGTCCTTACAGGTAGTTACGCAGTGACAAAAATCCGACAGAATTGATCATAATTATTTACCGTTTAACTGAAGCTCCCGTTATCATGATTATCAGGAGTGATCTAGGATACCTTTATAAATTATTTATTAGCTATTATGTAATTGTTTACTAGTGTCGACTTTGAGGGAGTAACCGAGCCGTCAAGCCATACACAACAATAAAATGTGGAAATAAGCAAAAATTCGACCGATTAACATTTAACATAAAAAAATGGGAAAGCGGCAAAATATACGTGAAATAGCATAAATTTTTCAATGCTAGGATTCTGTAAAATTTTGTCCGACTTGAAAACAGTAAAAAATGCGTATTTGTCTTGGAGGCACGCAAAATCGGTGCAACTGGTATAGCTGATATTACAACATTTTAGAGCTGACGATTAAAACGTTTAATCAAATGACAGATGGGTTATTTCGTTATCCAGGATGGTTTTATTTAATCAAAACTTTCAATTAAAAACCATCTGGATGTTTTACAGTTGAAACTAAACATTAAATGTCTATATTCGGGTGTATATTTGTCTGTACATACATTCTATTTTGAAATACAGTGGATTTCATTTATTACGACCTTGGTTATAGCAACCATTGTGCTATAGCGACGTCATATGTAAGTCCCTTGAATTTAAAGCACACTAGTACAAAATTCATGTGGCTATAGCGACTACGGATGTAACGCCGAGTTGGGGTGTAACGACTGTTTTTAATGAATCATTTGTAACAAATCCCTAGTAATTCCATGTAGATATAGCGACCGAAGTCGGCCACAAAGAGCTTTCTTATCTTTTGTTTAAATTCACGCAGATAGTCAACAAATGTGAAATGTTACAAAAAGGCGAAAATTGTTTCAAAATTGAAAAACAGTGTGTCCTTTAACTTTGCCTGTAACGACTTCTGGATATAACGACGAAATTACAGTGGTCCCTTCGTTGTCGTTATACCCGAAATCCACTGTATCTCTAAACTAACGCATGTTAACACTATATCATTAAACAATCATTTTAGATTAATTTGAGTTGTCCAAAACTCATTTGATCAAGCAATTTTGAATAAAGCTGATAGACATTATGTGCGCAAAATTTTGTAGACATATAAGTATATTCAAAAATTTGAAAGCGCAATAATCCAATTTTTAGTATACTTTATGTATAGCTTGTAATCATTTAGTAAAAGAAACAAAGGTAAAGGTCTAGATTATGGCCCCCACCCCCGAAGGGTCTCTCCCACCACTGTACCATAAAAAGTTAGTGGCGGTCTCACCCCCAAAAAGTTATGGGGGTTCAAAATTAATAAATATGCCAATTTTTATACATTTCTAGGCATGTAAATATTTATATAGTCA
The DNA here is from genome assembly GCF_000699045.2 of Agrilus planipennis. NCBI lineage: Eukaryota > Metazoa > Arthropoda > Insecta > Coleoptera > Buprestidae > Agrilus > Agrilus planipennis. The sequence continues at coordinate 399,784 of NW_020439072.1, read as the reverse complement.
TTCTTAAACAATATTCAAAGGTAAAACTAATGAAAAATACATAAAAATATTGAAAAAGTTATATAAAACATTATTTAAATATCNTACACAATTCCCAGAAATCTTTGCAAAGGTAGTTTTTAAGTGGCAGATATCTAATTAAACCAAACACATAATTATTTTATTGAATTTTATTTTAATTATAGTGTATGAAAATTGTCAAAATAATCAACTTTCAACCCCCATCACTTTTTATGGGGGTGAGACCGTGACGAACTTTTTATGGTACAGTGGCGGGGGAGACCTCCTCTTTCGATCCCACCCACTCCTACCCCCTTCGGGGGTGGGGTCCATCATCTAGACCTTTACCGAAACAAATTATTATAGCAAAAATTATAATTGTGTAATAAATAAGACTTACCTTTACTATATATACATAACTAAGGCATATTGCTGCTGTGTAGAATGGACTAGACATGAGTGGAAAGTTGGCGGTTCTGGAGTCTGAAAAGCAAAAAAAATTTTAACAGCGTCACAACAATAACAAAATTTCAAAAGGCAAAATTTTCATTCTATCTGTTTATTTCACTTAAATAATATTTTAATTGCAACTTACCCCCATGTTTATTAAATAACGTATGTAGATCGTCTACGTATCGAAGTACCAAGGCCATTTCTTAAAAAAAAGAATCTGCAATGAAAAAAAGAAAAAAATTATAGAATGACAACTAAACAAACAAAACAAACTAATTAATAACTAAATAAAGTACCCTGAATGACGCTTTGGCAAATGACGTGCAGTGTGTAATAATACTATGATAATTAGTTAACACGAAATTGAAAAGGATAAATAATTGCTAATGATAAACAAAAATCAAAATTGAACAAAAACAAGGAAAACATGCCTTCGATTTACGCACAACGGAATATTTTGTCAAGTTCATGTTTAACGCGAATCCACAATTATTGTTATAACAACATTAGTACTTTGTTTCTTCTTGTCTTCACAACAATTCATTTTTGCAGCACAACTGTAAAAAACAAACACATTTTGTCTGCGGTCACTGTATCCGGTTATTGCTTGTTATTATTGTAAAACAATACTGTCATTGTTATATGACACTGTGGTGTTCAATTAGAATAAACCAACTCGTTATTGATTAGCTGTACCGTAGGTAATCATCAGTTTTTCTCTTGCTCACTCATTGCGATTAGTGATCAGGAAAGTTGGTCTTAGTTTTGCAGTCTTTGTCTTACGAAAATGCAAGACTAAGACTGTCTTTATATTAGCATAACTAAGAACAACACCGATTATGCAAGACCAATACCACGAAAAATTATTACTTCCAGTGGATTTATAAGTTAAACTATTTGGAGCAACTTTAATATATTCTTTTCTCGGAACAAAAACATTTTCAATATTTGAAATTTTTAGTTTGCTTTACTACGTTTTAACCCTGACAACAAAAAATAAAAAATTAACATTACCACTGTTTTAAAAACAATACAACGTGTAATTATACAACACGCCACTAAAGTGAAACTTCTTCAAACATACCCTATCCCGGTATGTTAAGGTTATTGATTAATTATGTTAAGAAATTGGTTTAATGGTATTATTTGTACACTATACTTCGCACGGGTGCAATGCTGATAGTAAATATACTATAGAATGTCTTTCTATACAACATTCACAGCTTTTTTGTCATTAGACAATAAAAAACTGGCGTACCGCCGCAACCGCTATGTCCCTTCATTTTAAGTCTGTAATATCTTCGAAAATATTCATTTAAATTACATGCTGTAAAAGGCCATATTGATCTATATTAAATGCACAATATATTAATTGGATAAAGATTAATGCTGTATTGCTTAAAATCGCTTCGTAAATAAGCCATTATTTCTCGTAAAAAGTAAAGGATAAAAAATGGTTATTGTGGGTTATCCCTAAGAGATAGATATATATACATTCCCGGACTTTTTTGTAGACCTTTTTAAAGTATACAATATTGAACGTTTCTTTTATGTTTCGAAGTGTTAACAAACAATGAATAAAGTGCCGTAGGATTTCTTTTATAACCTACTTAAAATAATAAGAAATATGCTTTGTATTAGCGGATTCAATGAAACCTATTTATAAAAATTTTTTGCACATTTAGAAAGATGATTCGAAAATATTTAATAGTTAACAGACACCCAATTCGACAGAATTTGATAAAAAACACATTCTTCTTAGATTTGTAAAGTGTAAAATAAACGATTAGATACCGAATTCACACAAGCCTGAAGGAACGTCCTGGCGCGTCCTTCCCCGAGCATTGTCGATAAACGTCAAAGGAATCAGTTATCAAATCTAATCTGATACAAGGTCAAATATCTTTTTCAGTTTGCATAAACATGTACAAAGGGTCATCATCATAAGGTCATCAGTCTTAAGACTGGTTGGACACGTACTTCCACTCTTTCCTATCCTGAGCTAATCTTCGCATTTCCCTAAAACTAGAACAGCCCACATCCCTAACTATTTGCGAAGAGTAATCTAATCTAGGTCTACCTCTACCCCTCCTAACTCCTGTTTCTGCCTCTAATATGTCTCTGACTAGACCTTCATGCCTGAGAAGGTGTCCTACCAACCTATCTCGCCTATTTTTTATTGACTTCCATAGAGTCCTCTGTTCTCCTATTCTTTCCAATACCTCTTCATTTCTAACCTTTTCTACCCACGATATCCTCATCATCCGCCTATAACACCACATTTCGAACGCTTCTAACCTTTTCTTTTCCGCCGCTCCCACTGTCCATGTTTCGCACCCGTACAACGCCGTGCTCCAAACATACACCTTTAACAACCTTTTTCGAATTTCTAAATTAACCGTTCGCGAGCATAGAAGTGACTTCTTTTTATTAAAGGCGACACGACCCTGCGCTATCCTCTGCTTTATATCCCTACTACTCCTTCCATCCTCACTTATCTGACTTCCTAGGTATCTAAAATCAGCCACTTCTTCTAATTTTTCGTCTCCTATCTTTATATTCGCTCTTTCCCAACTTTTTCTTCCCTTGCATATCAGTATTTTAGTTTTACTTTTATTTATTTTCATACAGTACTGATCTGTCAGTACCGCTTCCATTTTATTTAAAGCTATCTCTGCAAAGGGTAATATAGAATTATGTTGTGTATGTAAAAAAGTTTAAATAATGCTCCAGGCTCCAGATTTCTCGTTCCAGGCCGCGCTTTTCCGCTCGAAGCCGCAATTTCCCGCACCAAGCTGTGCTTTCCCGCTGTAAACCGCGTCGGACCCGTTACATGTGATGGTAATCCATCCACCATGTAACACAAGCTATAAAAACAAAAAAAAAAAGAGTAAAGGGGGCAAAAAAGGTCCTACACTAGAATGTTGTTCACAAATAGGAATTTAGGACGTTCTAATAGTTTCCACCTATTCGGAAAATGCGAAGATTAATTCAGAGTAAGAAGAAGTGGAGGTTTTCGTACCGACGACCTTACAATGATGACTGCAAAGAAATTAAATTTCAGGACAATGGCAAGTCTAGTTAATTTGGATAAATAAACTAATTCCTATTTAGATTTATTTGCTCATTCATATTCATTTTCGGTTTTCCTCTATTGAGCTAATTAAAATAGTTCTGCACCGTCAGCAAGGTGCTAACGCTTAAATTCACACAAAAGTATGCATAAACTACTATTTATTCGACGACGTGACGCCAATGAATTCGCAAAGAGACATATTGTACTTCGAATATTTCTATTAAATTCACGTTCATACACGTCTTATATACGTTCATTGTTCAACCAGGTCAGTTGATTAATATAACCCGTTTCCGGAAGCGACGTAAAAAAAACATCTTCAATTGCAAACAAAACGCACAATTCAATGTTAATGACCAACAGAATCTAAATAATTCAAATTTCCATACAATATGTACACTCCGTTTCAAAGCAACATGATCATTTGGAATAAATATTTCTACGCTCGAGTCAATCCTATAAGTCCAAAATAAATTTCTTTGATCCAGCTACAATATAAAATCACATCGATGCCTTTAGACTTATTCGAGAAAATTAAGCAATAATTTTGAACAAATACAGTCAGAAAAAAATGACAATTCTCCCCCAGGGGGTGCGCTTCACAATTAGAAAACCGCTGCGTTGAGAAATTGAATGCAATGTGCAAAAAGTTAATTCTTATATACAATGTAGGGTGCTTCAAACAAAATTTTTAATTTTTTTTTCTAACTCTTACCCCCTCAAATGTTTCTATTTGATGTAAAAAAAAATCGTCGCCAAACATGAGCCCTATAGCTCAAATCTAAGGGGTCGCTATTTTTATTTTAGTTTCCCATTTAATTAACATAGGAAAAATTCTTTTTTGTTTTAAATTGAATTTACACATAATTTACGCAATTTTTTTCCAAAAAACCGTTTCATATTCTCAAAGTTGAGTCTTTGAGCTTTACAAAACTCTAAGACAAAGTATGATTATCTTTACAAAAAGACTAGTTACAGCCA
>NW_020439072.1:390117-394606 GCF_000699045.2 Agrilus planipennis | reverse complement strand
ATTATGTGTAAATTCAATTTAAAACAAAAAAGAATTTTTGCTATGTTAATTAAACGGGAAACTAAAATAAAAATAGCGACCGCTTAGGTTTGAGCTATAGGGCTCATGTTTGGCGAGAATTTTTTTACATCAAATAGAAACCCTTGAGGGGGTAAGAGTTAGAAGCACCCTAATACAACAAGTGGAAATTTAAAAACTTTTTCAATGATTTTCAACAGATTTAATTTTATTAGAATACATTGGATGAAGAAAAGGAGAAATTCTTTAAAATGTTTTGGAAAAATTAATCATAAAACTCAACAATTGTTTTAAGGATTAGTTCGATTCACAGTAAGTAACCGCACTCGATACACTCTCCGTCCGACACAAATCTCCTCATATTTATATGTTGTTCAGGTTTTCATAGAAGAATTGACTATGATAGTTTCTGTTTTGGAAGATTACAAAAAAATGTTCAAACAGAAAAAAAAAAGAATTATGTAGACACTTGCTTAATATTTCTTCAAATTTAATGTGTTTTTAACTATTGCGGATCAGTATATTATCGTGTACGGTACAAAAGCTTCCGAGTTATCTGCACATTTGTTTATTTAATCGCCGCATACACATAGTTAATTACGTTAATTTCCTATTAGCTTATCCACTAATTGCATGTTTATATTACGTTACTTAACTGTAATAACAAGCTTATTTCAACAAGCGTTTACCTTTAACAAAGGTAAAAACGTATCCAAGTTTAGTAAGGCAGACAATTTCTTTTCCATATTATTATAGTAAAATAACTCAGAACGGAAGAAGCAGTAAAGATATAAAACAGCGCAGGGTGTAGTTGCTTTAAACAAAAAGAAGTCACTTCTATGCTCGCGAAATGGTTAATTTAGAAATTCGAAAAAGATTGTTAAAGGTATGTCTGGATAAGGCGTTGCAGGGGTGCGAAACGGGGACGGTGGGCGAGGCTGAAAGAAAAGGTTAGAAGCGTTCGAAATATGGTGTTACACGCGAATGATGACGATACCGTGGATATAAAAAATTAGAAATGAGGAAGTATTAGAGTAGGAGAACAAAAGGCGCCATGGAAGTTAATATGAAATACAGTTGGGACGTCTAAAATTGGTATAGTCCGCAATAAAACTATCACATTTACTTTCTTCTTTCAACTTACTAACTAGAATAGAGCAGGTGCTGACAGAACGATAAGTGTTGTGGGAAATATCGTAAGCATAGAAAAGAGATGTCAGATATAGGAAAGCGAAGACGCTTGTTTAAAAATATAATTCCAACCAAGCAGTTATAAAACGGATCCTGATTTTTGCGTACCTAAGCAACCTCTAACCGCTGCACCACTTACTAGTATTCGGTTAGCTCTTATTTCTCCGACGCCGTACGGGTGCGAATCATGGGCGGTGAGCGCAGCGGAAAAAAACAGTCTATTCTAGCGTTCGAAGTATGGTGTGACCGGCGAATGATGAAGATACCGTGGATAGAGAAGGTTAGAAATGAAGGGGTATTAGAAAGAATAGGAGAACAGATGACTCTATGGAAGTCAATAAAAACTAGGCGAAGTAGGTTGGTTGAAGTCAGGTCAGACATAAAGGTCTATTCAGAGGCATATTAGAGCAAGAAACGGGAGTCAAGAGGACTAGAGGTAGACCTAGATTACATTATCTACTGTTCGCAAATAGTTAAGGATGTTTGTTTCGGTGTTGGTGTTTCAAAATAAACACATCAACACCGTGAGCTATGTTTTAATTAAAACAAGTACAGAAAAAATACAAGTGGCAAAAAATGGTCACTGAAATGTCACGTTACGAGTTCTTGGTACAAAGGTTGAAATACTTGTTCTCCGTTCATGAATTGGTACAATTAATATATACATATAGAGGGGTAGGTACGCCCTTCGACAAACAGAGATGGTAACGCCCATTCGGTTCTGAAAAATATTGAATTTGAATTAGAAGATGCCGACACAGCGGGTGATTGCAAAAGTTTGTGAAAGTAGGTAATTGTACATTTGCGAACCATCCCTGTTTGTTGATGTCCAGTTCAAAGAGATTCCCAGGCGTGCCTATGAATAAATCTTTTCAAAGTGATAATAAAAATTTGTACAAACTAACAACTATCGTAAACTAATATAAATATAAAACTTAACTTACAGCACGTCTTCTAAATATTACAAAAATATATACAATGACTATACACAATGATTATATACAATTAACAAGGACCGAACAATGTTAGTTGTTTTAGTTTTAGGAAAATGCGGTTATTAGCTCAGGATAGGATGGAGTGGAGGTGCGTGTCTAACCAGTCTTAAGACTGGCGACTTTGATATTGAATAATTATTGTACAAAATATATAGTAGAATTGGGCCGAGTACCCGACAGTGGCTGGTTATTCTACCAAAGAAAAACGAAACAACTAACACCAACAAAAATAATTTAATCAAGTATAACAAAAAACCGACCTAATGAAAATTAGAAATTAAAATTGTATTGGATTAGGTCGTGTGTCCTAATTTGTATAATTTCTTGATTACCATATCAAACTATTTGTTATTTCAATATTGTTCTTGTGTTTATTTTTTCTCGTAAACAAAAATACATCAGTAAGGCCTAACTATAACAATTTCCGACACTTGCTGTGTACATCAGGTTTTAATTAACAATGCTTCTTACTGTAATTTTGTCACCTTGCAGACTTTTAGTGTTTATAAACATTACAGGCTCGTTTTTGTCTGTTTCAATTCAACCCTTCCGTCGAAAATCCGCCAAAAATTAAAATTTCATTGGTTTAGTGTTCAAACAACATTTTGAAGGGGACTCGATGTAGTTTAGGTCGTTGATGAGGGTGGCATTTAATGGAAAGCCCGTCATAAGGAAGACATGGACCATCAACAGTAGTGGTTAATACCGGATGACCGGGTACCCTGCCGGATACCCAGCAAAATCACTATCCGGTGCATCACTAGTATATGAGTGAAGCCTATTCAAAATTTGTTGATGTAAAATTCTCAGAAACGAGACAGCTCAATTCTCGGAACACAAGGGTCTGCCCCGGCTTTCGCATATAAGCAGTAGCGTACAGTTAAGTTTTCGTAGTAATTGAAAGTTCGCTGGATACTCAATGAAACATATATTTTCAAATACTTGAACAAGTTAATAAATACAACCCACATGTGTATTAGAAAATACTTTGTTAATTTTTTCGATTCTTGTATGCAGACCGCCTGATGTGTTTTTTAATAATCATTAAGAAAACACTGTTCTCATTCCTGTTACGTATTATTAATCTATTACATACCGTTTACTATAATTACATTTCGGTTTGTGTTAATTAAAAATGTATGTATGTTTCATCCAGTTCCCAGCGAATTTTCCATCATTACGAAGATTTAAATAAAACTAAACTTTTGGGTGTTTCATTCCCACCAGCCAGTAATGCTGGTGGGCGGGCAGTCCCTCCGGACTATGCCGGAAGGTAGGGCGGAAGGCCCTCTTCAGCCTGCTTTCAGGAATCGTGGGAATGGGTGGGTGGTGGTTCGGGTGAGAAAGATGAGACGGACGAAATGAAGACAGAAGAGAATGAAAGATTATCTGTGGAATATTACTGCCTCAGCATTTGCCTAAGTGATCCGAGGAAACCACAGAAAAACTTGAACCAAGGCAGACGGACCCGGAATCGAACCGGCGTCCTCCCAAATGCTAAGCAATGGTCTAGACCTCTAGGCCATGCCGCTCGGTGAAGATTTAAATGTGTACTGTACGTATGCGAAAGTTTGGATTAGACCCTTGGGTTTCAAGAACCGACCTGTCTCGTTCCTGAGAATTTTACATCAACAAATTTTGAACGGATTATACCTAGAAATTCAATTAAGGTTTTAGATTTTTAATGAAACAAGGGACTCGAATCTCTGAATTGACAATTTTATCGTTTGAATCTCTCATACAGAGACTGTGAGAGATCCATAAAAACACCTAGGCAATAACTGAGAGACTGTGAAAGACGCTCTCAGAGACGCTGAAAGACTCTGAGAGACTGGAGAGAGATTGAAAATTTTTGTCTAGGGTGAACACATTAAGAAGTTTTTATTTTTAGTATTGACTAATATTTTATCATTCATTCATAATATCAAACATTATGTGAAGTCAGTATACATATACATGCAAGTAAATACTCATAATGATTTTATATAGAATAATACCCCCCACCCTGTTTTAATTAAAAAAAAAAGAGAAAAACAAACTTTCGAGTATTACCTGCTCCTGTCATTGTTTCTTTATAAATAACACACATTTACTTACAGCATCTTTAGATTAGTCGATATACCTATGTTGTGTAGGCTCATAAAATAATGATCAATTTACAGTAACGTTCCCTGAAACTATAAAATTATATTTTCCATTCATAACGAGATTTTTTTATTTCTAACAGTCGATATTGTTATATCGTACCTATTTACATAAATGCAAGGTATTATGTCAGTTTTTAT
>NW_020439072.1:387913-389442 GCF_000699045.2 Agrilus planipennis | reverse complement strand
GGTACATGAGTCAACTTACCCCGGGCATATGGTCTACCTACCCCGGGCCAGGGGTAGATTGACTAAGATTTAATATTTTGTAAAATGCATTAAATCATCACTATTATACTAAACTAAGAACTAAATATTACATATTTTTATTAGGTTAATAGATTTTCTATCAATTAACATGCTTTTCTTGTCTATATTCATTAAAACACAAAAAATATGAACTATTCAGTAAAAAACTAGTCAACCATCCCCGGTCTCCCCTAGGCTTAAATTAGATTACCGTTCACAAACATTTAAGGAGGTCGGATATTCTAGTTTTAGAAAAATGAAAAGATTAGCTCAGAATAGAAAAAATTCTAACCGATCTTAGGACTGACGACCCTGATGATGATGATAATGATGAAGATGGTAATCAAAATGACTGAAATACACTGATTACAAGTAACAGTGACATTTTAGAGATAATTTCGGCGTATCCTGCTGTTAACAATTAAAAATGTCTCGTTCGATGCCTTTTCTCGAAAAATAAGAAATACATAGGTATTAATAAATATTTCACTCGTTGTTGACATATCGCTCAGAAGCTTAATTTACTAGATTTCCATTGCGTTTCATGGTAAGTATGTTGAAATTTAAAAAACAATTTAATTAATAATTTTCGTGCAACTATACTCATTGCTATAAGATGTGTTCAAGAAAAACCTTGGTTTCGTTAGTTGAATCACTGACGATGAGGCAAAACCAGGGACGTAGCTTTTCCAGAGCTTTTGCGATTTTTTTCATTTGTTGAACATAATTGCTAAATTAATTTAGTAACGAAAATTTTACTTCCTGTCTGAAGAACAATAGCTTATGCACAAGGAGAGGAAATCAATAAGAATGTATATTGATGCTTTTTCTGCTTATGGTCGCATAAGGTCTAATTACTCAAAATACTAAATTTATGTTGTAACAATGAAACCTATTTGAAAAAAGTCTCTGTATAGGTTGTTTAAACATTTTCACATTCATCTACTTTCAAATGGACTGTCTAAAATACACTATCGAAGAAACTGAAACATAGAGATTACTATTTTGCAGGGTTGGAAAAAATTAAATAATTCGACAATTAAAAATTAACAATTGATTAATTGTTATCACGTTTGTTGTAATTAACTATTAATTAGTTGTAATTATGAAAACTCGCAATTAACAATTTTTAATTGTTAATCATTTTAATGTGTTTGATTGAAAAGTAACAATTAAAATTTGTAACAGATAAAAGACTGGTATTTTTTTGACAATTTATGACTCTTAATGGTATGTGAACTTCACATTAAATTAATATGTCTCCCTGTATCAAAGCGAGATAATTGTTAACATTAATTGTTTTTTAAAACAATTAAAAAGTTAATTTCAGTTGATTTAGTTGCAGGATACAATTAATATAAATTAATCACAATAAATTAATTGCAATGTACAATTAACAGCTCAATTGCAATTAATTTTTACTGCAAATAAATTAATAACAATTAATTTTTTAATCAATTAATGTTAAC
>NW_020439072.1:385453-386826 GCF_000699045.2 Agrilus planipennis | reverse complement strand
CTTCACCTCAAATGAGGAGGTCAAAAACCTCCTCGATCAGTTTTTTGCCAGCAAAGACCAAAAATTTTATGAGCGTGGAATTATGCTACTACCAGAAAGATGGCAAAAGGTGTTGGACCAGAACGGTCAATATATAATTTAATAAAGTATTTGTTTATTATACGAAAACTGTCTTTCATATCCACAAAAAAAAACGAAATGACTTTCCGAACAACCCTATAATACTTCTTTATTTCTAACCTACTCTATGTATCCACGGTATCCTCATCATTCGCCGATAACACCACATTTCGAACGCATCTAATCTTTTCTTTTCCGCCGCGTCTACCATCCATGTTTATTTCCCTACTACTATTGTTTGATTATGGAAATTAAATTATACAATTGTGTAGATCACTCTTGGCTCATGCAAAAAGAAAATTTAAACACATCCCTGGACAAGGCCCGTTTATTGTAATCATTCACTGGTACTATTTTCGATCCATTTAGTACTTGTTTATAAACATAATTATTGACAAATTCCACTGTACTGAGTATTTAATAAGAATATACGATTACTTGTACAGCATCTACCTACTTACACTCCTATGTTTTGTACATTTCTATTTTATTGTTTCGAAATAAATGTAACCTTATCTCAGTTTTTCTTCGGCTTACTACAACTATTTCATTAGAATATCTTATACAAATTATGCAATTCGGAAGGATACAAGTGCTTTCATTTTAGAAGAAAGTGACGATATTTTTATGTAACACTGCGTATGGTACTTTTCCAAGCCTGTTAAGTATCATAAAGTTTCTGCATTTAAGAAAGCTTTGATTGTACAAATAATTATCAGTGATTTGTAACTATTAATAATAATATCACCTTTTTAAGAACACGAAATGCAGAGCGCAGACAAGATTATCACACATTACATGAGTTTGCAGTTCGGAAACTAATCTTTAAAAGTTTAAAAGCACAGAAGTCAATGTTATCTATATTTAATTTGAATGATCTTAACTTTTTATACTATTATGCAGAGTTGATGTAGACCTGATCCGACGTTATCTACGTATAAACCAAATGTACCTTTCAATTAAAGCTGATGTGCACAGAAGAAACCAATGTAAAGTAATAATAATTTTAAAACGTAATAAAAATTGGTAACTTAGATTGTATTAGGATAGACCGTTTGTCCTAATTTGTATAACTATAATTGATTAATATACTAAATTATTTAACGAATAAAATTTACCTGAATATTAAAGCCATATTTACAATTTATCCCACTAGCCCATTGCTACGTAAGCGAAAATAATAAAAATTACAATTTGGACCCGAATTTGTAAAAATAAAATCCTAGCAGAAATAAATTTACTAGGTATTTTAG
>NW_020439072.1:372358-383841 GCF_000699045.2 Agrilus planipennis | reverse complement strand
ATGATTTTGAATAAATTTTTACTTTTTATTACTTTATTTCACTTAGGATAAACTCCCGGAACGTACACATCGTTCTTTTTGAATTTACTTTTTTATTCTCGCTTATTTACTTATTAATTTTTTCTGTAAAAAAATAATATTTACTAAGCGCTCTAATACCATCATAAAATATTTCTAATTTTTTAACCTAAAAAGATCAAGTTTTTGTATCACTTTTTTTAAATGAAAAATTTTTCTATTTTATATTTTAAAAAATCATGTAAAACAATGATATTGTTTTCATAAATTACCTTCATAAATTAAAATTCCCAAAGTGTCCGGCGATTCCTTTTATGCGACCACTTTCATTAGCTGCGGAAAACAAACGATCGAGTCGGAAAAGTATTTCGTTCTTGCTGTTGCACCTTCACGGTTACGATTTCACGAAAGCAAAGCCGACAAACATTCAAACTACAAAAGTGTATGTGTACAACGGATTGTTTTGTTATTACGATGTCTTTATTTTTGTATTACACCAGCGAGCCACGAACAGTAGTAGTACCGACCGCCTGTCGCCGATACTTACGTGTAACTGAACGCGCTTTCAATTTTATCGTGAAATTATATTGTCGCGTATCAGCGATCGGCAGATGATGGAAGGACAAGTTCGTGTTTGTATGTTTGTGTGGGAGAATCGGTTATGCTGATTCAGCGAAATTTTTTCGAATAAATTATTGAAGAATCTAATGAAAAATACAGAACGTTTAATTGGTACCTTGCCACTTCGATGGTCGTTAGAAAAGACCCACTTTGTGGGAAAATATAAGTGACGGATTTGGATAATGGGACAATATTTGTGTGCGTGTTTGTGTCTCCTAAATTGGGTTTTTAATGAAGCTGAGACCGACTGAAAAATTGATAGGTAATTTTGTGTTAAATATTATTTAAACGCTTTCATTCGGAAAATACGAGAAGTTAATGAGAAACAATTGATATACTACCCAAAAACAGTATTCATTATTTTGTTGCTGATTTTGCTATTCACAACTTGACCGGACTGCCTTAACGTCTAATTCATTAAGCAATAAATTAATATTGACAATTACTACATATTTATAAATTCTTTATAAGGAGATTTATCGATTGTATCTGGTTTTTAAACATTTTTCTTGTNGAACGATAAAATTGTTAATTCAGAGATTCGAGTCTCTGACAGAGAGACTGAATGAATAAAACTGAAAAATTGAGAGATTCGAGTCTCTCGTAGAAAGACTGGAATCTCTGAAATATGTTGAACATAGAAAATTTTAACCATGTCTATCGAGACACCACTTATTGAGAGATTCGAGTCTCTCGTTCAGAGACTGGATACGAAATGAGTATCTCTCTATGAGCGACTTGAGTGTCTCGTTCAGAGACGCTTAACAGTTTTTTTTGACAGTTTCTCGACAGTCTCTGTTAGCGGCACCAGAGAGACTCGATGAGAGACTCTGAGAGGCTGAACATTTTTATCTCGGGTTACACTATACATTTTCATTCGACGAAATGTGTAATTTTACAATTGATTAAACAATTTTACAAGTCATTCATTTTAAATAATTTTATTTCTTAGGCCTTCTTATTTAACTTTATAATCATATTTTAGTTTGACTATAAACCAGTAGTTATCCCATGATCAATGTCAATGTTATAATTCCGTTTGTTTTAATTGTTAGAATAAGAAACATCGTACTGTTTTATAGTAATTGAGTTTTAATATTACAATAGATACACTAATTGCTAAATAAACATCTCATCATGCCAGGCCTTTATTGATGAATGTACACGTGCATCAACTTTTTTTTCCATAAAAAATACACGTGAAAGTAATCCATAGGAATTTCCGTTAATCTTTTTATTATTTCCTTTTTACTTGTTGTTTTTTTCTCTATGAGTATTTTTTGTGTGATTAACACAGAGCTGTGGAAAATCTCTCGGAAATAATAGACTAATTTCAGTAATACAGGAATTTATCTATGTATATACTGTACATATGCATCTGTCCTCCAGGTCCATAACGAGAAATACCATAAAAAAAATCCGTAGTAATAACGACATTAGAAGTCTGATGGATAACCTTGCTTGTTTTACATGAGTTAAGTTAGAATCTTTTTAGAAAGGTGATTAATTTATGTCTAATCGCTTATTTATTAATGAGGTTTTGAAAAATGTTGTGGTGAACGAGGTAGAATTATCAAATTAGGTGGTAGAAGGAAAAAAATAAATTTGAAAATATACACAAAAATTATATAGGTATTTAAATTAGTTAGATGTACACCAGATTATGTTTTTGGAAACGAAAAGTATGGGGAGTTGATTAAGGAAGCTAAAACAAGAGGAGTTACCTAGACAAAAATTTTCAGTCTCAGAGTCTTTCAGCGTCTCTGAGAGCGTTTCTCACAGTCTTTCACAGTCTCTCAGTTATTGCCTAGTTGTTTTTATGGATCTCTCACAGTCTCTGCATGAGACACTCGAACGATAAAATTGTTAATTCAGAGATTAGAGTATCTCACAGAGAGACTGAATGAATGAAACTGAAAAATTGAGAGACTCGAGTCTCGTAGAAAGACTGGGATCTCTAAAATATGTTTCTCGTTCAGAGACGCTAAACAGTTATTTTGACAGTCTCTCGACAGTCTCTCTCAGCGACACCAGAGAGGCTCGATGAGAGACGGAGACTCGAGTCTCGCTTTCAGAGACTCTGAGAGACTCAACATTTTTATCTAGGGTAAGTATGAGAAAAAGTTGGAAAGTCTAAAAGTAAGAGATCTAAGAAAGGAAATTTCGAGAAGAAGTCTTGAACTTGGTCTTCGTCTTGCGTGTTAAGTCTTGGTGTTGCTCATTTAATCTAATACTTCTAAGCACAAATTTTTCTTTCTACCGATACAATAATTTTCTGAAATGCTGAAATTTTCTATCATACATGCGAGCTTGTCATTACTTTTATAGAAAATAGTGTCGATAATTGTGAGAGTTTTGAAAACTTAAGAACTTTCCCTTCCTCCAATGCATAAATTGACCCTTCCCCCAACGCATAAATTGATCGTTTAGCGAACCAAATGGTACAAGGTCCTTTTAAGAAGTAAAAAATATCGGAAAAAAAAATAGTTTGACTTTATATTTCAACCATGTGTTATCTAGTCAGGAACAAAGAACACTTACTCTGAGAACATTCTTGTAGGTTCCTTTTTTCAAACAGTGGTAAAGTTTCTTTTTTTTTTATATATTTAGTATACCTGTCTAGTAAATAAAACTGAAAATTTCAAATACTAAAAATGTTTTGTCACAAGAAAAGAATTTGTCAACCGGAAGCTATAATTTTTCGTTAAGTCTAGATTATTTGGTCTTGGTGTTGGGTTTAGTCTTGGTCTTGTTCGTTTGACCTTGGTATTGCAAGTATAAAGATAATCTTGTCTTGCACTTTCGCAAGACCGAGACCAATTTTGCTGGGTATTTGAAAGGAGTAAAAATGATTGATGTAATAGCTATGTCCAGAATAGGAGATAAGTGTAAAGATTGCATGTATTTGATAGAGGAGGATGAAATCTTATCAATATAGTATGTATGTGGATTGGGAGAGGAAACTTTGGTACATGTATTGGGAAATTTGGATGAAAATTAGGATTTAAAAAATTAAATGGAATATAAATATAATAAGTTACCTAGACAAAAATTTTCAGTCTCTCGCCAGCCTCTCAGTCTTTCAGCGTCTCTGAGAGCGTCTCACACAGTCTCTCAGTTATTGCCTAGGTGTTTTTATGGATCTCTCACAGTCTCTGAATGAGAAATTCAAACGATAAAATTGTTAATTCAGAGATTCGAGTCTCTCACAGAGAGATTGAATGAATAAAACTGAAAAATTGAGAGGCTGGAGTCTCTCGTAGAAAGACTGGAATCTCTGAAATATGTTGAACATAGAAAATTTTAACCATGTCTATCGAGACACCACTTATTGAGAGATTCGAGTCTCTCGTTCAGAGACTGGATACGAAATGAGGATCTCTCTATGAGCGACTCGAGTCTCTCGTTCAGAGATTCGAGTCTCTCGTTCAGAGACTGGATACGAAATGAGTATCTCTCTATGAGCGACTTGAGTGTCTCGTTCAGAGACGCTTAACAGTTTTTTTTGACAGTTTCTCGACAGTCTCTGTTAGCGGCACCAGAGAGACTCGATGAGAGACTCTGAGAGGCTGAACATTTTTATCTCGGGTTACACTATACATTTTCATTCGACGAAATGTGTAATTTTACAATTGATTAAACAATTTTACAAGTCATTCATTTTAAATAATTTTATTTCTTAGGCCTTCTTATTTAACTTTATAATCATATTTTAGTTTGACTATAAACCAGTAGTTATCCCATGATCAATGTCAATGTTATAATTCCGTTTGTTTTAATTGTTAGAATACTATAAAGTAAAAAGAAACAGATAAAACTATGAGACAGCTATGAATAAGTAATCATTCGTAAAGCCGCAAAAATTTTCCAGTGTCAGAAATGCAATGAGTTTTGCTAGTTTGCGAGGAATAAATAAGCTCGTCATGCTGACAATGAATTTAAAATTACTATATGAAACGTTACATAAAATTATTATAACTCGCAATCGAGTGCCGTTCAATTTGGTTGCAAATCAAATAATACATTTACATTGCACTCTTATTATACTGATAAATGAACATCATCAGAGATGTTTTCCCCAACATCTAACAGTTTTTTCTCTCGCCTTGTCGAAGACACAAAACAAGAAACAGCTGAATCAATGTTGTAAAATCACCATCAATCATTTTATATCAAAATATTAACAACCCCATTTTGTTTCGAAATGGAATCCATAGTTTCTTTAGATTTGGATTCATCTAATAAGTGAAGTTTTTCGAATCATTTTCTAAGAATTTTTGATTATAGGCATTTATTAGCACACCACACACAATATCTTGTAGTTTTCAGTTTTGCACAAATGGCGTATATCAATTCGATATTGTTTTGCGGGCTGTTTTGTCGTAATTCATAGAATTTCGTAGTTCCTTGCTAAAGGTACGATAGGTGGTAATTTGGCAGGTGCTGATATCAAAATTCCATGACACTGAATCCGGAAAACAATATCGATCCAATATTTTAAATTATCCAATTCCAAGAAGTTTAGAAGTTTTTGGCTCTCTTCAGTTAAAGAATTAGAAGACATTCATGGAATGTCTCATTGTCCCCTTTTTAAGCTTCAACAGGTAATGTGAGCAACTTTCATTCATCATTTTATATAATGTTTGATCGGTGATACTAGTAAAACTTTTAACGGCTAAAATGTATTTTGCATTTTATAAATAGAAAATACGTGTGGAAAATTATTTTAAAATGCTTTACTCAAAAAAGTAGTTAAATGTAAGATAAAAATAAGTATTTTTTAATCAGTACTTGCATTTTAAATGCAAGTACCTACTTATTTTAAATAAACAGCATCTCTGCATGATAAGTGTCAAGAACACCCACATCACAAAATCGCAAACGATTCATATGAGAATTTAGTGCTTCTACAGTGATCTAATTAGAACTTTAACCATGAAAGTTGGTAATGATTGTGAGTGAAGGTTGTGCTATCCACTCACGCTAAAATTTCTTCGTAAACGACTTTTTATTTCCAAAAGTAAAATTATAATTTCAAGTGGTTTTGGAGCTTGTTATGCCAACATCCGTTATTGCATCCGATATGTTGTATAATATTGCTTTCTTCCTTCCAGAATCTAGGTGTCACACATATACCAATTAATGTAACTAGAAAGTAACATTAATTATTATCATTTTGATTGCAATGGCAAGAAATCGTACCCTACTAGCAATAATTGTCAAACTTATTCGTTTGTTTTAAGTATTTTTCGATGTACCTAGATATGACAAGTGGATGCTGGAAGGAACAATAGATACCTAGTTTTACCACATAGTAATCGCGCGCTAAATTATAGCGCATTTACTTTTAAAACAAGGTAGTTTATAGGTCATTCATAAAATACTTTCGCAAGGAGAGGCCTACGGAAATGTAACTTTCGCAGTTCATTAATTTTTTTAACGTTTTTCTTGGCAGTTCTTAATTTTCATTATGATAGAAAATCATTCTCATTGCTATTATTAATCACAAGAAATCGATTATAGGAGGGGTGGACTAGTGTTTTTGACGTAATTTTTGTTAGAGGGTTTGTTAAGTGTGTCTAATAATGTGCTATAACTTTATGATGCAGGTGTGCCACTTTGACGAAAACATCAAACAAATACAGAATTCTGAATTTCACTTCGCGAAATCCTAAAAATTATTTCTTAACTACATAGGTAGGTACATGTGTACCTGCAGTTTAAAAAAAATTCCTTTTTATTTAATTTTCATAAACAATTATTGAATCGGTTTTTAAACTGCCGAAACGGTTTCGATAAATTATAATTTCGTTTGTTTAAGAACAATGCAGCATTAATTGCACATTGTTAGCTCAAAAAAAAAAATAATAATAATAATAAGGTAAACATAACAAGCGTGCGGTACATTTCCTTAAAGTACTACATACTTACCAAAATTCAACCTTCACGAGATCAGAGTAGCGTCTTTATTTACACATACATAGATATATGTACCACAATAACTAAAACACATATTAGCCTAATACAAATGCTCCGACTTTTCAGATAAATGCAGCAAAGCAATTTATTAAAATGTTTTATGATTTTGACGAAAATAATAGAGGCTAATAAGACAAGTACCTACTGGCAAAAAGGCCATAGGACGATAAGCATAGTGAATCAGCCCCAAAGGGATATCTGGATTATTTTTTGAGGGTATATTGGTACTAATGGGGTATGTTAATCCTGAAAATTTTAGACCTCTATTTTGGTTTTTCAATAGATAAATCCAAAAAGTGAAAAAAAATTTTTTCAAAAACGGCTTAACGATTTGAATGAAATTTCCCTACACAAAAATTTTCAGTCTCTCTCCAGTCTCTCAGAATCTTTAAGCGTCTCTGAGAGCGTCTCTCACAGTCTCTCAGTTATTGCCTAGGTGTTTTTATTGATCTCTCACAGTCTCTGTATGAGAGACTCGAACGATAAAATTGTTAATTCAGAGATTCGAGTCTCTCACAGAGAAACTAAATGAATAAAACTGAAAAATAGAGAGACTCGAGTCTCGTAGAAAGACTGGGATCTCTGAAATATGTTGAACTTACAAAATTTTAACCATGTCTATCGAGACACCACTTATTGAGAGATTCGAGTCTCTCGTTCAGAGACTGGATACGAAATGAGGATCCCTCTATGAGCGACTCGAGTCTCTCGTTTAGAGACTCTGAGAGACTGAACATTTTTATCTCGGTTTATATAGATAAATAAAAAATAACGGTTTTTTATCAGATTAGTGCCTAGTGTATCACTTTTTTTTAAATTTTAAAATTTATACCATTTATGAGAACATCGAATTCTTTATGTAACCTGTCCAAGAAACCTGATCAAGTTTTTTTTTTCAGTTCCTAATTTTGACAAGGTCGCACCCGAGCTCTTAATTAATTACTTTTTTGATTTTCCAAGCGAAAATCTTCGTTAAAATGACTAAGTATTTTTGCAACGTTGCCATTTTTCCGACTACAACTTGTGCCTTACATATACCACGAAAATATTGACATTATTTTCGGTAAGAATGCGTATATGTGTATATACCTAGTTAATGATACTAATGAATGACATCGAAACGAGGGTTCGCAGCATTCTGAGAACCGATTGTTGGCAAAGGACCAACAACTTTAAAGAGAAATGCTTTGAACTTCCGAAATGTATGTTTCATTTTCGATTTAACATCGCAAAACGCATTGCATACGTGTCGTAATTGTGTTCTTGGCATAAATGCAATCGATGCAAATAGAAAAAGGAATTAATTTCGGTGATTTACCGACCTACAGGTACAGCGTTTACCTTCCGTTCTCTTATTAAACATTTATTGCATAATAACAACGTGAAGCGTCAAGGTTGATGACTTAACGTTTCATTATTTTTAGACTGTATTCGAAAGTAAAAATGTTTCAATACAGAAAACATTGAAACGCTAGTAAAGTTGAATTTCCGTATTGCGAGAGTCCCAAAAAGAAGAAGTTACGAAAAAAAAAACCAGACCCGTGGCTGTTTAAGGGTTATTAAATACAAATATAAAAAAGTTTGGAATATATCTACATAAATTCGGTAATCTAGTCTGACTACGCCGCAAGGCGAATTAGCTGTTGCAAAAAAATGAAGAAATTCATAAAATGGAATATATAAAAAATAATAGATTCACTAAATATTTTTTGCGAAGTCCTTTAATAGTGACCAAACACGGTAGTTGTATATGATTGTTCTTAAATCCCCATATCCAAAATTTTTCTTCACTATTTTAACCTTCCTTTATAATTCTGGTCGAACTTCTAACTGACACCCCCGTTGCACTTTAAACTTCTTCTTTAATTTTTGTAATGTCTATTCATAATTCCGAATTTGCTCGCAATTGCAATGAATTTTAACAATTGATTATTTTGGGACACCACCCAATTAATAGCTTCATTATTATTACTCCACTGGGGGTTTAGAGCTACTCTGCGGTCAATAGCGACACCTATCACCTATCTTTAGGTTTATGAGGGACGAAAACTCATTCACATATGTGTATCTTTGAAAAGATTTTCATTATTTATTAATTAGCAAATTTACCTTCACTGACACGGGGAGGCTTACTTTCGTGTTCATAATTTTTTTTAGACTCTATTACAATTAAAAGTAGAGAAAGATCATATATAAAGATAGGAGACGAAAAATTAGAAGAAGCGGCTGATTTTAGGTATTTAGGAAATCAGATAAGTCAGAACGGAAGAAGTAGTAGTAGGGATATAAATGAGAGAATAACGCAGGGTCGATTCGCCTTCAATAAAAAGAAGTCACTTCTATGCTCGCGAACGGTTAATTTGGAAATTCGAAAAGATTGTTAAAGGTGTATGTTTAGAGCGCGCCGCTGAACGGCTACGAAACATGAACGGTGGGCTCGGCGAAAAGGAGAAGGTTAGAAGCGATCGAAATGTGGTGCTACAGGCGAATGATGAGGATATCGTGGATACAGCAGATGAGAAATGAAGAGGTGAACACAAGACTCTATGGAAGTCTATAACAAATAAGCGAGATAAGTTGGTAGGTCACCGTCGCAGGCATGAGGCCTAGTCAGAGGCATATTAGAGGCAGAAACAGAAGTTAAGAGAAGTAGAGGTAGACCTAAATTAGACTACTGTTCGTAAATAGTTAAGGATGTAGGTTGTTCTAGTTTTAAGGAAATGCGAAGATATAGCTCAGGATACGAAAGAGTGGAGATGCGTGTCGAACCAGTTTTGGGACTGACGATCTTATGATGAAATTACAATTCAATTACAAAATTTTATGATTCAGCTATGGTGTGAAGGTAAATCTAATTTTTACACGTTTTATAGATAGCTTATTCTGGCGAAACTTCCATTAACTACTTTCATTGATAGATTTTTTTGTTCTTCATAGATTCGCTAACAGTTTCATTCAATAGCCCTATTTTTGGGCTTTTACGTTTCATTTTTGCTTCTTTTTCTTTCTATTATCACAAGTTGCATTGTTAATCCAAACAATTTTGTTTTTTGAAGTAGTCTAAGAAAACGTAAGCGTATCGTTGAAAAAAATCAAATTAACCTATGTCATTTTACTACTACTACATAATGTAGGTAATCTAGGAAAAATGTGTTTCAATTTATTCATAATTCTGACAAAAAAGACGCTGCGTTAGTCGCGTTATCTTATCAGTTAGTCATATGTGCGAAATGTTAGCGTACTTCTTATCTAAAATAGCACGTGTAGGAAATATGTACATATTCGACTAAAACTAATCGATTTATGATCAGACAAATAGCAAAATCGGACTTTGCACAGGTTAAGTGCGTACGTTAATTTTCCATCATTACGTCTGAAAAAAAACACACAAGAATGCGTTGTTCAGTACTACCCTTTTTAAGTTTACATAATTTTGTCGCTAAATATTGTTATTTGTATGCATTTAAGACACAAATGACCCTTAAAAAATTGTTACCTTCATTCATCATCATCATAAGGTCGTCAGTCCTAAGACTGGTTGGACACGTACCTCCACTCTTTCCTATCCTGGGCTAAACTACGCATCTCCCTAAAACTAGAACAACCCACATCCTTAACTATTTACGAACAGTAATCTAACCTGGGTCTACCTCTACCCTTCCTAACTCCTGCTTCTGCTTCTAATATGTCTGACTAGACCTTCGTGCCCGAGAAGGTGTCCTACCAACCTATCTCGCCTATTTTTTATTGACTTCCATAGAGTCCTCTGTTCTCCTATTCTTTCTATTACCTCTTCATTTCTAACCTTTTCTACCCACGTTATCCTTTTTCATTATATCCAAAAAAACACACACGTATGTTTTGATATGTATACATATAGGTAAATAAAACTGAAGCATCTGTTTGTCATATCGAAATTAATTAAAAAATTAAAAGGAATACTCACCCCTAATTACCACAAATAATTTATATGACCGGACACGTGTTTCGCATTATCAACGCGAGACTGGGTTTGCGATAATGCCCACGTGTGAAGTGGGCGAAACACGTGTCCGCTCATATAAATTATTTGTGGTAATTAGATGTGACTATTCCTTTTAATTTTTTAATTAATATTTACCACAGTCTCCTCCTTCTATTTTTTTATATCGAAATTACTTTATTTTTTTAACCATCCTAAAAAAAAAGGAGAAATCACATTCACTCCTTATTTGGAATGCACCATCCTCTGTTCGTCCCGGGTGGCAATTCACACCAGGAAGGGGACTGTCTAGCTTTCTTCCCTTGATGCGCAATATGCCTACTGCTAATTCATTTCCTAAAGTATATTATACGACTTTCTAGATACCGAAAATCAGCAACCATTATAAAATAAATATATATTGTAAAACTACGATGAAAAACATTCAAGGCGAGCCGCAAGTTGGCCACCCCTGGTCTAAAGTTTAAATCTCTACCACTCAGTAGTAAGTGAATCAACGCTTCTTATATAAAAATAGCGGAAGTTTAATGCATATAAAATACCTATTGGGTGTTTTAACAAAAATTATTAAATTTACTTCTATAAAATGTTCACCACACAGGAATTGTGTGCGAACGATTCATCATTGTTTTAATATTGCACATAATTATAAAAACCACATGACACATTATTTATTGCATGGACATCACCTACGCGAATACGGTCAACTGGGTTAACGATGAGAATAATCACTCAAGTGCAAATGCTGAGAATTTTCGCGCGGATGGTTCTCTATCGAGGAAGGTAATGAATTCCATTGTGAGTTCACGAAACTATCGTGTCTATTTCACATATATTGCATTTATATTTCTATATCAAGTAAATCTTTAAAACTTTATTTATT
>NW_020439072.1:351613-372322 GCF_000699045.2 Agrilus planipennis | reverse complement strand
ATATATTTTATGTAAATAGAGGATAGCTTTAAATAAAATGGAAGCGGTATTAACATAACAATACTGCATGGAAATAAATAAAAGTAAAACAAAAATACTGGTATGCAAGGGAAGAAACAGTAGGGAAAGAGAGAATATGAAGATAGGAGACGAAAAATTAGAAGTGACTGATTTTAGGTATATAGGAAGTCAGATAAGTCAGGACGGAAGGAGTAGCAGGAATATAAAGCAGAGGATAGCACAGGATCGTGTCGCCTTCAATAAAAAGAAGTCACTTCTATGCTCGCGAACGATTAATTTAGAAATTCAAAAAAGATTATTAAAAGTGTGTTTGGAGCGCGGCGCTGTACGGGTGCGAAACATGGACAGTGGGGGCGGCGGAAAAGAAAAGATTAGAAATGTTTGAAATGTTGAGGATACCGTGAATAGAGAAAGTTAGAAATAAAGAGGTATTAGAAAGAATAGGAGAACAGATATGGAAGTCAATAAGGAATAGGCGAGAAAATTTGTAGGACACCTTCACAGGCATAAAGGTCTAGTCAGAAACATGTTAGAGGCAGAAACAGGAGTTTGGAGGGGAAGAGGTTGACCTAGATTAGATTACTGTTCGCAAATAGTTAAGGATGTGGGATGTTCTAGTTTTAGGAAAATGCGAAAATTAGCTTAGGAAAAAAAGAATGGAGGTTCGTGTCCAACCAGTCTCAGGAGTGACGATCTTATGATGATGATGATGATTATTATTATGTAAATAGAACACCCTGTATATATTCAGATATTTAAAATTCTATCTTTTTTCTGATTTCGATAAAATGGATACTTGCTCTTGTACAAATGAGTGTAATAGACAACTCAGTTTCTATTCTCGTTAGGTTATATATGCATTTGTAATTGAAAATGAATCAAAATCATCATGTTACTTAATGAACTGTTAACTATTTCTAATGCGTGACTTCATTTGCAATTGATTCATTAATATATTTTTACAATATTGCAGTTTCAGTGCTTTATTTATTTACATTCATTTGTAAAAACGGAAGTAATTTAAATTGCACTAGGCAATTTAAAAACAAAACATGCACAACACAAAACAATGCCTCAATGTCAAATGCACTTCCTAAAAATGTTAAGCGTTTTTATCCGGCACGTTATTACCCAATTTGCAATAAAATACTTTTATTTCTTTCTTCGTTAAGTACATTTGCATTTTACATACTTTAACAACCTATTAATTTTTTTGTTTACAGTAAAAAATTGCAGTGAAATCCATGATTCTGCAACACACTGTCATTACCGATATTTCGCCCATAGTAACAGGGGTCGTTAGAAAATAGAGGAACCAGGAACAGGTCCTTCAACGGCTCTTGATGAAATGAAACAGGTATTCTGCAAATATTCTTTTCACTAATTTTTTGAATGCTCATTCAGTCATGCTATCCTTCATAGAAATATCCTTCTCGTTGAAGCTATCACTTTTTGATACAGTTTTTAAAAAAAAAACAAACATTTATTAACTGGGGTGAATACAGTTCACTCACAAGTCTGAATTTGCGACTTTATGCTACCAAATGGGGAAGAATGAAGCAGCGCATACAGCGTTTCACACCCGTTCACATTAGCATACACTATTAATATTATTTTTTGAAATTACAAATAAACTTATTTGCAAATGTGGAAGTGATTCCTTTTTTAACTTACAATCAATTGGTTTTATAAAAGTGGTCTGAAATCATATTATAT
Source organism: Agrilus planipennis (assembly GCF_000699045.2). NCBI lineage: Eukaryota > Metazoa > Arthropoda > Insecta > Coleoptera > Buprestidae > Agrilus > Agrilus planipennis. The sequence continues at coordinate 370,585 of NW_020439072.1, read as the reverse complement.
TTATATGGTTTAGATGCTATTTGGTCTCATTCGAATAGCTGAAATTGTAATTTTTTTCAAAAACAGTTAAATATCTCAAAATTACTAGAGATAGGTACAGGGAACTGTTAACAAAGTCGGTTTAAAATAAAACAAAGAAACAGAAAATATAAAAATATACAAAGTTTTCCATTTGAAATAAAGAAGCAGGTGGCATCCAGAAGAAATGGAGCATCCTATTTGACTGAAAATATTTTCTGTATATGCACCAAATGATTCCGGACCACTTTTATAAAAGCTTTTTTTTGTTAAAAGTATAATAACAGAGTTGTGGATTAAACCGCCTTAGATGAAACACTCTGTATAAAAGAAAGAGAAGGTTCTCAGTTCGACTAAATTTTTTCTAATGTGAAAGTTTGTTATGCGATTTCATCACCGATTGTGAACACATTTCAATAACCCTTTTTTAATGGTCCGTATTTAAATTTAAAGAAAATATTCTACCACTAAGGGTTGCACTGTTCTTTCTTTCACATCTCTGCCACTTTTTCCATTGTGATTGTAAATAACCGGCTCCCTAGATATTGAGAATCGGCAACTCCTTCCAGATTATCATCTCTAATTTTTATACCCGTTAGATTAAAAGTACAAGTGCGGCGATATCGTCCTCGTATTCAGTATAATTTAATTATCACAATGATTTTTATCAAACTTTTCGTTTACATTCTTATTGTTATAAAAGTTTCTATTTTTCGAAAAGTAATATATTGTAGTTCAGTAGTACCTACCTACTGCTAACTGTTATATGAAAATCGAAATTAACCATTGAACTATTCCCAAACGTTGTCTCTAATGAAAGATTCACAAATCAATCTTTTCGCGTAAGTGTACAATCCGATCCGACGGGACTTGAACCTTGACGAAGCTCTGATACAAACTAGAGGGGGTGGATCGGCTTGCGAGTTTCGATGATTTAGGGTACCGGACCATAGGTTCAATCATAATGGGGAGGATTCTTAAAGAGAAACCAGACTAAGACAAGCCTGCAGTTCTTTAAGTAGTCAAGGTGACAGAGATCAAGAGGATCTGATGTACAATACTGCGATGTGGAAGGCAACGGGAAACTACCACATTATGATATCTCAAGAAAAACACACCATACTCGAATGATGGCGTCCTCTGAGGTAAAGCACTCCGGGCGTAAACTAGTCCCCCATTCGGATGTCCGGGCGGGGACTACCTCTAATAATAAGACTAATAAGTGCAATAGCGGAAGGTGCAATATTTCATGAGTGGAAGCGTTGAATATTAGGACAATGAGACAAGTAGGGAAATTAGAAAATGTGAAAGTTAAGATGAATAGATTAGAGTTAGATATAGTAGATATTAGCGAAGTTTGTTGGTCAGAAGTTGGAGACTTGTGAAGTGGACACTTTAGAATAATATAGGGTTGTTCGGAAAGTCATTTCGTTTTTTTTTTGTGGAAATGAAAGACAGTTTTCGTATAATAAACAAATACTTTATTAAATTATATATTGGCCGTTCTGGTCCAACACCTTTTGCCATCTTTCTGGTAGTAGCATAATTCCACGCTCATAAAATTTTTGGTCTTTGCTGGCAAAAAACTGATCGAGGAGGTTTTTGACCTCCTCATTTGAGGTGAAGGTTTTACCGTCTAAAAAATTTTGGAGTGACCGGAACAAATAATAATCCGATGGTGCCAGGTCTGGAGAATATGGTGGGTGTAGCATTGTATCCCATTCAAGCTGTAAAAGCTTTTGGCGAGTGACCAAACTTGTGTGAGGTCTCGCGTTGTCTTGGTGAAACACTACACCTTTCCTGTTGATTAGTTCTGACCTTTTCTGTTGAAGTGCATCATTCAGTTTGTCCAGCTGATGACAGTAGACTTCCGAATTAATCGTTGTGTTATCCGGTAAAAGCTAAAAAAAAACGATTCCTTTAAAATCCCACCAAACAGACAGCATCACCTTTTTTTGGTGAATATCGGCTTTGGAAATGGTTTGAGCCGGTTCATCTTTTTTGCTCCATGACCTCTTGCGTTTGACGTTGTTGTATACAACCCATTTTTCGTCCCCAGTGATGATGCGCTTCAAAAACGGATCATTTTCGTGACGTTTGAGAAGCGAATCGCAGACGTCAATGCGGCGACACAGATTTCTCTCTGTGAGAACATGGGGAACCCATACATCGAGCTTCGAGGATAATCCCAGGCCTTTCAAGTGGTCATAAACTGTTGAATTTGATAAATTTAACCTCAATCCGATCTCACGTGTTGTTATTCGCCGGTTCACATCAACTAATGCCTTTATCGCGTCTTTATCAGCTTCAACCGGCCTTCCCGAACGTGGTGCATCTTCGACATCAAAATTGCCGGATCGAAATTTAGCGAACCAGTTCTGGCACTGGCGTACTGTCAACACACCTTCTCCATACACATCAGTCAATTTCTTTCTGGCTTGAACAGCATTTTTACCCTTTCTGTAGTAAAACAGTAAGATATGTCGAAAATGCTGCTTATCGCTCTCCATATTTAAAAGGGCACCAACCAAAAACTACTGCGTAGAATTAATTGGAATTTTTCACACACAAGCCTTGCTATATGAGCTCTCAAAGCATATAAAAATTATACGGTTTAAATGTGAAGTTGGGTGTAAAGGATACAATTAAATCCTCTGTCGGGAAAAAACGAAATCACTTTCCGAACAACCCTATACATACAGGATCGGTAGATGGTAATGCGGGGGTAGGAATTATAATGCAAAGGAAAACGGGACAATATAAAAAATTATTTACAAAACCGATAAAAATGGTAATAGTAATGTAGGTTTATATGTCCACATCAACTTACAACGGTGAAGACGTAGAATAAGTATATGCATATAGAGAGGATGTGTTATGTTTAGTGGAAGGCCAGGAAAACCTAATAGTTGTAGGAGATTTCAAAGCAGTAGTAGGTGAAGATAAATACGATACAATAGTGGGTACTTTTGGATTAGGCAATAGAAATGATAGGGGAGATACACTAATAGAATTTTGCGATAAATATAACTTAGACGTCGCGAATACTTATTTCAATATTTCACGTGTCGGAGCGTGGAATGTTAGAACCATGAGACAAATAGAGAAATTAGAGAATTTGAAGGATGTGGGTTGTTCCAGTTTTAGGGAAATGCGAAGATTGGCTCAGGATAGTAAACAGCGGAGGAGCGTGTCCAATCAGTCTTAGGACTGACGACCTTATGATGAAGTGTACAATATAAAAAAAACACACATAATACAATACACTTGAAACAATCAAGTATATTCTAAACTAAACAAAAATATCTGATTTGATAAGAACCGTTAATATGTGTCATAAATAAAAGTACTAAAACTTTGTGCGTAAATCGAACTCAAAAAATTCCGATAATTCATCACTTTCATTTTCTTTAGTTGTTTGTTAATTTGTTAAATTAATTAGATGGATATTTTCAGACTGCAGAAAGAATTACCTACACGTGTCAATAATAAAATCCTAACAGCGCTTATTTTATTGTTGGCAATATTGGCGTCATTTAACAAATCTTAATGAACTTTTTTGCATTTTAATGTGTTTGTTTGTTGTATACAAAATAGCACCTAATTCCAAACAGTAATTCAAATTATTATAAAAAATATCGTGAGTAGCAGGAAAAGCACCACATCAAATAAAATCAGTATAGTAAACTGTTATGTATACTTATTTACCTTTAGTAAAATATATAAGGCAGCATGAAAGCGAATACTTATGAGATAGCCGACGATTGGGCATTCTGGAATTTGCTGAATATGACCTACCTTCGATATTTAGAATGTTGTCGTTTACTTAAAAATCACCAACCTTTTGACATGTTGAACGTACTTAAATGTTTATGTTAATACCTTTTTAATATTATATTAAACATGGATAGTGGGAGCGGCGGAAAAGAAAAGGTTAGAAGCGTTCGAAATGTGGTGTTATAGGCGGATGATGAGGATAGCGTGGGTAGAAAAGGTTAGAAATGAAGAGGTATTGGAAAGAATAGGAGAACAGAGGACTCTATGGAAGTCAATAAAAAATAGGCGAGATAGGTTGGTAGGACACCTTCTCAGGCATGAAGGTCTAGTCAGAGACATATTAGAGGCAGAAACAGGAGTTAGGAGGGGTAGAGGTAGACCTAGATTAGATTACTGTTCGCAAATAGTTAAGGATGTGGGCTGTTCTAGTTTTGGGGAAATGCGAAGTTTAGCTCAGGATAGGAAAGAGTGGAGGTACGTGTCCAACCAGTCTTAGGACTGATGATGATGATGATTCGACATATACAAAATTACTTACTTATATTCCGCAGTATTTCTTACAAGGTTTTTATAATAAACAAAAATTAAAATGTAAAGATTAGCAATAAAACAGAAAAAAACAAATAACTTCTTAATAAGTTATATATAAGAATTAGTAATTTTTTTGTTCATAATGAGTACTTTCGTACTTATTGTAAAATTAATAGCCATCTTTATCTAACTATGTAATTTTATGTAATGAAGGTGAACTTCGTTAAAAAGGACAACTTTTTGTAAACAACAAAAAACATCAAAAGGAAAATTAAAAGAAAAAGTAAATTGTTTATTGCCATTTAGTTATGCAGGTAATTCAGAAAAATTTTACGACATAAGGCGAGTAGGTACAAATGTTCTTATGAAAAAAACTATATGCGCAACATATGAGACCAATTAATCAAGTAGACTTATAAAGCCAACAAAAAGATTTAATATACAATCAAAACTTTGGATAGGCAGACGTCGCATTTAGAACGATAATAAAAGCAAAACAAAAATACTGGTATGCAAGGGAAGGAAAAGTAGGGAAAGAGAGAATATAAAGATAGGAGACGAAAAATTAAAAGTGGCCGATTTTAGGTACCTATCTAGGAAGTCAGATAAGTCAGGACGGAAGGAGTAGTAGGGATATAAAGCAGAGGATAGCGCAGGATCGAGTTGTCTTCAATAAAAAGAATTCACTTCTATGCTTGCAAACGGTTAATTTAGAAATTCGAAAAAAGTTGTTAAAGATATAAGGCTATGTTTGGAGCGCGACGCTGTACGGGTGCGAAACATGGACAGTGGGCGCGGCGGAATAGAAAAGCTTAGAAGCGTTCGAAATGTGGTGTTACAGGCGAATGCTGAGGATACCGTGGGTAGAGAAGGTTAGAAATGAAGAGGTATTAGAAAGAGTAAGAGAACAGAGGACTATACGGTATGGAAGTCAATAAGAAATGGGCGAGATAGGTTAGTAGGACACCTTCCCAGGCATGAAGGTCTAATCATAGACGTGTTTGAGGCAGAAACAAGAGTTAGGAGGGATAGAGGTAGACCTAGATTAGATTACTGTTCGCAAATAGTTAAGGATATGGATTGTTCTAGTTTTAAGGAGTGGAGGTGCATGTCCAACCAGTCTTAGAACTGACGACCTTATGATGATGATGATGAATTACAAAATGTTAAAGTACGTTCATAGGTAATTCTGTATTCTTCTTTTGCCAAATCCGCACGTTTCATACTTAATCATTATTAAACTAGTAAACATGAACTTTTCTTCTCTCATGGTTACTGTAAGTTTATTACAATATATTAGTGATAGTGGTAGTATGTAATTAGTATATAATTATTAAAAAAAAACATAAGTTAAATTATACCTATTTGTATAATTGTTTTTTCTCGAAACGGATTTCTGTTTAGCCAAAAACCAAAAAAAAATTAATAAAAGGTACTCGTTGTAAAAGTGAAATTATGGCTAATTGTAAGTAGGTCATTCTGATATTTTATTAATTTTTCTAGTTGTGAACAGCATTTTGGCCGATATCGTATATATGTATAAATAAATTGTGAGTAGTCGTCATCGAAAAGTCATCAGTGGATTGGAAACATAAATCCACTCTTTCCTATCCTGACTTATGTAATCTCTAAAGCATCCCAAGACTAATTTGCGAACAATGTCGTCCTTTAAAAACCTTCCCTCCTGTTTCTTTTTCTAATATGTCTCGACCAACGTCTCATAATTCGATGGAGCCGGCTGCACGCACGAAAAAACATGACTCATGCGGCGTTACCTCGCTCTGAGGCGTTCCATTTAAGGCTTGAAGTGCAAGCGAGAGCGCGGAACGAGCGACAAAGAGGCACAATCGGCCTCCGCGTTCGGCAGCGTTCGACATCTGTCTGTCTCTCTCCTACTTGAGTGAGCGATGCGTCCGCGTGGACAGCTACTATACAATAATACATTTCCATTTACCTCCTTCTCTATATCCATACAAAATATCTTTCAAACAAATAAAATTAAAATTTTCTTTTGAAAAATGAAACCATTCCATCACTATTTTCTTATGACGTTATCACGTTCAACTATCGTCAGTAAACCGACTTTATAGACAACCGATTTTTTATACTAACTGTAGTTGTAATTTGACTTCCCTTACTCTCCAATATTTTTTCGTTTCTATTTATATTGATTTATTTTCATTATATACTTATATATCTGTACGAAAAACATTGTAAATCAATCCAATTTCACAATTAGCAGTTAATTTCGCAAAAGTCGCCGATTATTATCAATATCTAGAAAGTGAAATTGGATATGGAATGTTGTAGTATTCGGGAAATGCGAAGATTGCCTCAGGGTAAAAAAGAGTTGAGATCCGTACCAATCAGTCTTCGAAATGGATATCTTATGATGATATGACAACAGAGAAATCCAAATAATCTCATCGTTCCTGTTTTTTAAGTCACCACCATTACCACGTTAATAGCTATTATTTCTGAATATATGAAAAAAGGTGTAAAATACAAACACACCGACAGAATTGTGACAACGACTTGCACCTAGTGCTTATACCTTATACCTTTATATATATATATATATATATATCACACAATTTCATTGAGGCTATTTAAAGCGATTATTGTTTGACGATTTTGTATTAACTGGAATGGTATGTAGGTAGCTATAGTAAGTATCTATTTTTGTAGTGAAATTTGGAAACAGGCATTTATAAACAGAAACAGCAACAGCAGCTGCAGCTGCATACAATTTCAATATCGCCTCCATTCCGTCAGTTAAAATGTTCGACATTGTAATGCGAAAAACGTGAACCATTAAAGAGAACGTAATGCCCAAATTAATCCGGCGAACGCACGCAATTAAATAAGTAACGACCGCGCATTTAAATAGAAACGAATGTCTCTATATACAATTGTTATTATTATTATTACTGCCGATGTCGCATTGTCGAGAACCCATTGAATTCTACCTGACAAAAATGGACATAATCGTCATATAATTGACTCCGTGTAGAAGGAAAGTAATTGAACGTTTTCGTCGATTCTTTCTATGTAAAGGTCAACGAAGAAAATTTATTATTAATAAAATACGTAATCAATGAGAAGTAGGCGAGATAGTTCAGTAGGACGCCTTCTCAGTCATGAAGAACTATATAGTTAGAGAAATATGTATTAGAAGCAGAAGCAGTAGTTGAGGGGGGCAGAGGCAGGTCCAGATTAGATTACTGTTCGCAAATAAAGCAACCTAAACTAGCCATAATCTAACCTTCAAAAGACATCATAAGATCACTCTTTTTTGTCCTGATTTAATCTTTTTCTTCTTCTTTCTTCTTATTTTCCTAAAACTAAAGCTTCCCACATCCTTAACTATTTGTGAAGAGTAATCTAATCTATTAACTCCTGTTTCCACTTCTAATATGTCTCTAACTAGCCCTTCCTACCTGAGAAGGTATCCTAGGCATCCTACTAACCTATCTCACTTACATCTAATTGACATCCATAGCGCCCTCTGTTCTCCTACTCTTTGTAATACCTCTTCATATCTAACTTTTTCTACCCACGGTATCCTCGCCATTCGCCTGTAACACCACATTTCTAATGGTAGTGTGCGTGCGTGCGTGTATGTGTCTTATATGTGTCAATATCGTGCTCTTCGTTTTTTCCCCTCTCCTTTGCCTTCCTTTTCGTTATCCATGTTATATTCCATATTCTTGCATGAGCTCCCGGGTCCGCGATCTGCTGCATCCAAGTTTCTTGCTCTTTTTCCGTATGCTCACATTTTTGTAGGACATATAGTGTTTCCTCCTCTATCGTACACATTCTGCATAATTATTCCTTCTCTGGTAGCCAATACTTATTAGCTTTTATTTCTAATCCTAAACTGAATCTTGCATAAATGTCTAGTTGGTTTCTGCGTTTATGTCTCTCTTTCAAGTATTCCGTTTTATCTATTGAACTTATTTCTGTCGGATGTGGCGGTATCCCGCCTTTCGTTCATTTGTATTTTCCTTAATTAATGTTTCTTATTTACACTATATTTACACTTAACTTTATATTAAACTATCGATAAACACTTTTTGCATTAATAAATTGGGGTTTTGGTTGATATAGAATTGTTTGTAATTGTAATTGTACTGACTTGAATTGAATATTGATCGTTGAATATGAATTGTTGGATATGAGTGAATTGACTTGTTGAATGTGAATTGTATTGACTCGAATGTTTTTCATGCTTTCAAATTTTAGTATTTATAATACTGAAGAAAGCGACACGCCCTAAACAAGCATCTTTTGGGGTAGGTAACTGACCCTACTGGTCTTATCTTCTGTGAAATACGGAACTCCAATAAACTCGGTATTTCCGCTAATATCGTAAAGTTATTGTTGGTAGCAAATGTTTGCTTTGAATTTGTCCTAAACTATAACCCAATAAAATAAAATATTTCAGAAAAAGTACTTAAGAAATATGTACAGTTATATACAAAATAGCACAACACCAAACAATTTTTTTTCATTCCTTTGCGTATTTCGATGAATTTAGTTTTTCCTCTACTTTTTGCCTGTTTTGTTCTTTTTCAATTTTCTCTGCTCGTGCCCATATGTCGCTGTTATTATCCATCAGTTCACTATAGTAGTCAGGTGTCCATTTCTTTTCTGGAAAGTAATTCCTCCTCTCTATCTTCCACTTTTCTGCTATTGACCCCTTTCACTTTTTACCTTTTCTTTTTCATTTATTTTCATACACTGTTCTGTCAATACCGCTTCCATTTTATTTAAGGCTGTCTCTCTAACTCCTTTTTTGCTAGACGCTAATACAGCTATATCATCTCCAAATCTAGACATACTAAACCTTAACACTAAAAAGAATAATAAAAATGAAAAATTGCGCGTATACCAGTCGAATATTTGAACTAACCGCTTGACAAAATCCGGTAAACTATGAATAATTGAAAAATGACATGGCGATCTCGCTCGGTTGTTTAGTTCTTGACACTTGAACGTCTGAACTTTTAGCAGTATATACACGCCCTCATAAATATTCAAAAATGTGTCAAATAATGGACTGATAAAACGGACTAGTCGTGACAATGAATAAATAAATACTTTTGCAAAACTATTTTCAACGAAATGCTGTTTTATTGAAATTCAAAATACATATTTTCTATTGTTTTGTTTCCTCCTATCCGGCCGTACTGGCCTTGTCATTCAGTAACACTCTTCTTATTCAATAATTAATCAGCATACAATTCCAACATTCAATTTTGCTTCATGAAAATTCATTCTGACATTTGATTGGCACGTGCATGCTAGCATTTGCTTAGGGAAAAATCAAAAAGAAATGCATAATGAAATCACGGAACGGTCAACGTATAGGAAGTAATAAGTAAACTCTTCATTTATTTAAGTAACTTAATTTAAATCCTTTTTTCCGTGTACGTCACGTAATCTACGCCGCGCCGTTGGTTCAGTTCGACAAGTCCACAATAGGCCCTTCTTTTTCATTGGACTTTGGGCAAGTGTCCAGGGCCCTGCGATCTACGGGGGCCTTCTAAATGAATAAATTTGTTTATTTACTCTTTTTGGCTCTTGTAACAAAATATACCTCTGTCAAAGCCATAAGGGCCCCGTTATCTTTATGCTCCTAGGGTCTCCAATAGGATAAAGACGGCACTGTCAAGATAATCATACTAGAAATCGAATATTATTGAATATCACAGTAAGTACCAAATTTTCTACAAATGACAGCAGGTAGGTTGATAAATGTTCTGTCGGAAGATTCCACGGAGTGCTGACGAAATTCAGTTAGATCGAAGTCGCTATCGGCGTTTAACATTTTCGACAGATTTCTGACCACCAAGCATTATAGGTATATTCTAGCTTGAGATCCTCTACTACAAAACATACTAAAATGACCCACCCTATAACATTTTGACTTGCATTTCATTTCATCTACGCGCTCGTTCTTTCTATAATGTTAGAATGACCTCCCGCGTTCCTCTATTTCTTCCAAACCCAAATTGATCTTTCCCTAATAGTTCGTTCGCCTTTTTTCCATCCTCCTCTGTACAATTCTAATTAAGATTTTTGACGCAGGGGGAGTTAAGCTAATTGTTCTAAATGTCTCGCACCTCTCCTTTAAGGTATGGTTATGGACTTTCCCCGTCTCGTAAATTTGACTAGCTAACTATACATACGATGTCTAAACTCGTCCTGTATGTTTTAAAATTTCCGCCTGTATCCCATCTATATCTAGCGCCTTATTATTCTTTAAATTTTTTAATGCTACATCGAACTCTTCTCTCATTATGGGATAACCTAGTTCATCTATCTCCACAGTAGTATCTTCATTTTCTAATATATCTCCTAACTCATGGTCTGAATATAGGTTCTCTAAGTATTCTCTTCACATGTCTGCCTTTTCCTCATTTCCTATCAAAATGACCCCTACCTCGTTTATTTTATATTATTACTACTGTACCCTACTTCTCTGAAACTCCTTTTAATTATAGGGTTGTTCGGAAAGTAATTTCGTTTTTTCCCGACAGAGGATTTAATTGTATTCTTTTGCACCCAATTTAACATTTAAGCCGTATCATTTTTATATGCTTTGAGAGCTCATATAGCAAGGCTTGTGTGTGAAAAATTCCAATTAATTCTACGCAGTAGTTTTTGGTTGGTGCCCTTTTAAATATGGAGAGCGATAAGCAGCATTTTCGACATATCTTACTGTTTTACTACAGAAAGGGTAAAAATGCTGTTCAAGCCAGAAAGAAATTGACTGATGTGTATGGAGAAGGTGTGTTGACAGTACGCCAGTGCCAGAACTGGTTCGCTAAATTTCGATCCGGCAATTTTGATGTCGAAGATGCACCACGTTCGGGAAGGCCGGTAGAAGCTGATAAAGACGCGATAAAGGCATTGGTTGATGTGAACCGGCGAATAACAACACGTGAGATCGGATTGAGGTTAAATTTATCAAATTCAACAGTTTATGACCACTTGAAAGGCCTGGGATTATCCTCGAACCTCGATGTATGGGTTTCCCATGTTCTCACAGAGAGAAATCTGTGTCGCCGCATTGACGTCTGCGATTCGCTTCTCAAACGTCACGAAAATGATCCGTTTTTGAAGGGCATCATCACTGGGGACGAAAAATGGGTTGTATACAACAACGTCAAACGCAAGAGGTCATGGAGCAAAAAAGATGAACTGGCTCAAACCATTTCCTAAGCCGATATTCACCAAAAAAAGGTGATGCTGTCTGTTTGGTGGGATTTTAAAGGAATCGTTTTTTTTGAGCTTTTACCGGATAAGACAACGATTAATTCGGAAGTCTACTGTCATCAGCTGGACAAACTGAATGATGCACTTCAACAGAAAAGGTCAGAACTAATCAACAGGAAAGGTGTAGTGTCTCACCAAGACAACGCGAGACCTCACACAAGTTTGGTCACTCGCCAAAAGCTGTTACAGCTTGAATGGGGTACAATGCTACACCCACGATATTCTCCAGACCTGCTACCATCGGATTATTATTTGTTCCGGTCACTCCAAAATTTTTTAGACGGTAAAACCTTCACCTCAAATGAGGAGGTCAAAAACCTCCTCGATCAGTTTTTTGCCAGCAAAGACCAAAAATTTTATGAGCGTGGAATTATGTTACTACCAGAAAGATGGCAAAAGGTGTTGGACCAGAACGGTCAATATATAATTTAATAAAGTATTTGTTTATTATACGAAAACTGTCTTTCATTTCCACAAAAAAAACGAAATGACTTTCCGAACAACCCTATATATTATAAGCCTTATATAGTTAAGTCGACCAATGCAATACTTTTTTCGTTTGTTAGGTAAAATCCCGGAAGTATAGTTAAAATTTATTATCATGATAATTCAATTATTATCCTTTTTTACAGTTAATTTATAAATATGTAAATGATATTCGTAAAATTGAAAATGTTATTGAACATCACTATTCTTTATACGACATTTACACATTTACAGTAGTACCGTATCCACATATGTATGATATAATGATTCAGCAAAAATGCCAATGAAGAGTAATAAAAATTGTGGTGATATTGGATTTCTGAATAATTGCAAAATCATCGATTATAGATCGACTTCTTAATCAAAACCTTGCAAAGCGGTTTAATTCCAAACTAAAACGCAAGTCACTGTTTTAACTTTCGTATTTTTTGTGTGAAAATATGTAGTTAAATTTTGAATTCTACGAATTTTAATTTACATTTCTTATGTTATTTTAATTTTTGGAGAAAAAGTAGGTATTTGTTAATTTAACTCAAAAACAAAAAGAAACTGTCCTTCCTCATTTGTTATTGGTATTTAAGCTTCTTAATTCCCTATTTGTGTTCATGTACTAAACGATTTAAACTTGAAATTATTACGATTTAAAACATCTTAATGATAAAATCGCAGAATGGTTTGTGGCCTATACAATCACAACCAATACGAATAAGAATGATTCAATTCAGACCTGCACTTGACAAAAAGTATGATGTTGATTGTGAGTGTAGAATTCCTTTTTTACCTCAACCAAATAATAGGTACTACAAATATTCTTTTATTGTTAAAATTAACTTGTGATACGTTTAAGAAATAGGAAAGTCATTTTGCGACACCAAATTTTTTGGCTATGTACTTAACATTTCGGCCCTCATTTAATCCTTAAATTACAGAAGGTATTTCTCATAAAAAGAAAGACATATTGGATTTTTACAGCGACATTTGTGTATTGATATGAGTTACTTAGGTCTTATATGCAGAATTTAGATTACATAACATCTCTCCAGACAATAATACTGCAACAATGTGTCTCGTAGTAATCAGTACCTACTGTATATGACTCATAAAAGTCACAAGGGTTTTAAAGATATTTGGACATCTTTGGAATTTTAAAAAATTCGGAGGTTACAAACCAACCTATGACGAAAGTCTTTTTTGTTATTGTTACCAAACGGTTCTTTTAAATAAAACAAAAATCGCTTGTTCAATAGCATTCATCCTTCCTTTTGGTATTTCTTAAATTTTCATTGATTGATTAAAGCATTTGGTAGTCCTTGGGATGTCATTTAGTATGGCGACTTGTCCTTCCAGTTTCGTCAATTCGCGTGGACGATATGTTCAAGAATTCAGGCTTCGATAGATCTACTAGCAAAACTTTGAGAAGAGATTACCAGAGATAACATTTACATCACAACTAACTCTGCAGATTTCTTTATATTCCACTAAAATTATCAGTGGCATTAACATTGTAACGTATCTTTATTTGTTTCAATTAAGAAAGCTACATATGTAGGTTTTCATTGAACTTTAATGATAGATAAAACATACAGCTAATTGCCCTGCTGGTACAGTTTTTGAAGGTTTTAGTCCTGTAAGAAGGACTCAGGTCTACAAATGTATGCAGTTCCGCTAGAATGACAAGGGCGCCCTGCCAGTTTAACGTCATATGTTTATTGACAATTTTGAGTAGTCAACCTCTATCTTTATAGTGTTCTACTCTAAGAACAACCGGACAAATTTTTGGTTGTCTATATTCCATCAAACACAAGTTTTCGACATAATAATTTTTTATACAATACCGAATCATACTGCAGACTGCCACTGATCTTGAAATTTGGAAACACTTCAACTGTTAACCCTTTTTAGGTCAAAACGGATGGCCAAAGCTTGGGCGAGAACTCTTAATCCCATCAGAGGGATTCAATATAGCCTAAAAATTGGTGTAAAATACTTAACTGAATCGTTTCCGTCCTGCAAGAACGACACTATACATTCTATCATTAACCTCTATTTTATCAATATTCCAATCATCCTTTGGAACTCAAAACTATAGTTCAATTCACCACAATGTGGTACTTTATATCCACCTAGGGATAGTTTCTCGGTAGTCTCATTAAAAAATCTCTTGGTGGTTAATCTTAGATGAAATATGTTAAAACAGCGCAATTTTTACTGGAGTCACATTTTGTTGTTCTTTTTGATAGAACATAGCTAAACCTTTCGCAAGTCAAGATGTTACGGAAGATTTCCTAAACACCCTTTCTCAATTCAATTTTACAAGAAAGACTAACGATAAGTATATTTAAAGTAACCAGCGTTAATCAAACGAAATAAAAATTGCGAAAAGTTCTTTCTTCATTTATCCATTATCGCAATTGTATCGTATCTTTTTAGACGTCACTCTCCATTGAAGTTATGGGAACAATTCACCGTTCACCATCCCAGATTATTAAGAACGATTTACGAAATAATGAATACCTACGCGCAATATTCGAGAAATTGTGTGTAACGTTTATCAATGACCTAACTTTAGGTACTGGCGGTAATCTTCGTTAATGACACTCATTATACAGTATGTGCTGTAGTACACGTATCAGACGTGTTTTGTTACGCTCGAAAAAGAATGCGGAAACAAGGAGAAAATTTACATAACCTCAAAATAGATTTACACACGTAAACAAACTTTTGAACCACGCGTTTCCTTATTATGTAACATCTGTATTAAGTATAATAACACCTCTTAAGCGTAAAATTCAATTTTTTTGTACTTATCTTCACCTTCAAAATCCTATTAAATCGAGTTTTAATATAAGTGAATCTACTATATTATTACATCATTCTCATATGTGTATAAATCAATGTAGTACGCATACTAAGAGCTTCACAACAACCTTTTCGAAATCTATATATGTATCATCATCATCATAAGGTATTATAGTAAGTCCTAAGACTGGTTGAACAAGTACTTCCAGTCTTCCCTATCCTAAGCTAATTTTCGCATTTCCATAAAACTAGAACATCCCATATTTTTAACTATTTGCGAACAGTAATCTAGTCTAGGTCTACCTCTACTCCTCTTAACTCCTGCTTCTGCCCCTAATTTGTATCTGACTAGCCCTTCATGCCTGAGATGGTGTACCACCAACCTATCCCAGCCTATTTCTTATTGACTTCCATAGAGTCCTCTGTTCTCCTATTCTTTCCAATAATTCCATTCTGTCTCTATATTCCTGTCATTCATTTCTCCCGCCTACTTCAGTATTTCGTCTGTCCTCGTACCTAGCCTTATCACACGTTTCGTTACATTTTAGCTTTTCTATGTCCAGACGTCTCCCCTACCTTCCCTCCTTTTAAGAACTTTAAATTTAAGATTAGGCTTCCTAACTCCTACGTTATGATCGCTATCTATATCTGCTCCTGGATAACCACGACAGTCCTTCACTTAATTTTTGAATCTTTGCCTAGCAAGTACGTAATCTAACTGATGCCTCCCTAAATCATCTGGCATCTTCTACGTACAGCACCTCCTAACGTGATGGTTGAATATAGTATTAATTAAGTATTAAGTATTGTTAAAGTTATATTTATAGCAAAATTCTATCAGCCTATCTCCCCTATAATTTCTATTGCCTAATCCAAAAGAACCCGCTATTGTACCGTTTTTACCTTCACCTACTACTGCTTTGAAATCTCCTACAACTATTTGGTTTTCCTGGCCTTCCACTAAACTTAACACATCCTCTATATCTGCATATACCTATTCTACGTCTTCATCGTTGTAAGATTAAGTAGGCATATAAACCTGCATTACTATTATCATTTTTATCGGTTTCGAGTTTAATTTAACCGTAACTATCCTATCGCTTTTTTGTAAATAATTTTTTACACTCTGTCCCGTTTTCCTTTGCATTATAATTCCTACCCCCGCATTACCTTCTACCGATCCTGTATGTATTATTCTAAAGTGTCCACTCCAGAAATCTCCAGCTTCTGAGAAACCAACTTCGCTAATACCTACTATATCTAACTCTAATCTATTCATCTCAACTTTCACATTTTCTATTTTCGCTATTTGTCTAATTGAAATATTGCGCCTTCCCCTACTTGATGTCATTCTTCGAGGTAGTCCCCACCTGGACATCCGAGTGGGAGACTAGTTTACGTCCAGAGTGCTTTACCCCCAGAGGGCTCCATCATTTAATTTGCAGAGGTTTAAGAGTACGTTGTACTCGGGATCATTATGTGGTGGTTTCCCGTTGTCTTCCACATCGCAGTAAATTATCAGAATTGCATCATTGATTTTCCTATGAGTTACATAGAATTTGAGTCATATTATGCATCAGAAGTTCCTTACACACTCGTGTGACCTTCGAATTTGCTTATCCCAAATCGGAAACTTGCACAAAAAAGAATTACATATACACGCTTTATTAAGTATGTTTACTTATACATATGTATGCTACATTTTTTTCTTATTAATATTCTGCTATCAAATTGAAACAATATTATAGTGGCATATCCATCTGAATTCAGAGTCTGTTACAACTGGAGATGCACTGGTTACTGATTTTGCCAGGTATCCAGTAAAACCACTGTCATGACTTCGTTCTAGCGGACTTTTCATCAAATACTACATCCACCAACGTACCAAACCACATTAATCCCGTTCAAAAAGTAGTTTATAAATACTAAACCAATGAAATTTTAATTCTTGGTTAACGAAAGAATAGGAGAACAGAGGACTCTATGGAAGTCAATAAAAAATAGGCGAGATAGGTTGGTGGGACACCTTCTCAGGCATGAAGGTCTAGTCAGAGACATATTAGAGGCAGAAACAGGAGTTAGGAGGGGTNAATAGGAGAACAGAGGACTCTATGGAAGTCAATAAAAAATAGGCGAGATAGGTTGGTAGGACACCTTCTCAGGCATGAAGGTCTAGTCAGAGACATACGAGAGGCAGAAACAGGAGTTAAGAGGAGTAGAGGTAGACCTAGATTAGATTACTGTTCGCAAATAATTAAGGATGTGGGCTGTTCTAGTTTTAGGGAAATGCGAAGTTTAGCTCAGGATAGGAAACAGTGAAGGTACGTGTCCAACCAGTCTTAGGAATGACGACCTTATGATGATGATGATGATGTTGAACGAATTTTCACCGAGAGAGTTGAGTGGAAAGCGTTGAAACGAGTCAATAAGTTTATTAACACTAAAAGTCTGCAAGGTGACAAAATCATATTAATAAATTATCGTTAATCAAAACATATAGATACCAGCAAGCGACAGAAACACAGAAATTGTAACACTTAGACCTTTAGTGATGTAGTTTTGTTCAACAGAATAAGTAAACACAAGCACTATTATCGAAATAACGAATAGTTTAGTACAGTAATCAATTAATAATATAAATTAGGACAAACAACCTATACTAATACAAAATTTTAATTGCCAACATTCATAATACAGGCTTTTTGTTATATTTATTAGATTATTATTGCTGATTGTTTTTCTTTTTTTCTGGTAATTACTCGTCATTATCGGGTACCCGGCCGGATCCTAAAAATGCATTTGACTGTACAGTGCTTTTTTTATGGAATTCCCAGTATAAGATCATTACTACCTACATTATTTTTCATTATATCTTAAACGTGAATAACAACGTTGTTCAGTTTTGCCCTGAAGAAAAAGAATAATAGCGAGGGTCAAATTCCAGTTTTGGAACAATTCATTTTAAACCACTGCTTAATAATATAATTATAGCGTGATACAGGAAAAAGAGTAATATCAGTTCAATAAAAAAATCAACCGTATCGTACGACCATGGCGGTCTGGTGGTTAACGCATAGAGTCACAAACACAAATTAGGTAAGCACACTCGTTAAATCAACTATTTTAGGGTCACAAGGTGTGTTAAACCTGCTAGTGGCAAACATCGGATAGTTTTAATGTTGACAGTAAATCCGTACAACTAAAAAAAAATAAGAACGTCATTACTCTACGATAAAATTGTAAAAACTCTTTTTAAAAATGACGTAAGAGCTTTTAAGCGTATATAACCGATTTGCAGGAAAATCTGTTCTCATTTTCAACTGCTGCCTGTCAAATTTTTTGCATAAAATATAAGTGTTTGCATCGCATAGATGTTAAAGACGTAAAAAAAACAAATTAAAAAAAAAAAAGTAATTTTTTTTATGGAAAACTTCGTCCACGTGCATTTAAGGTATGAATTTGGTTAATTTTAAACGAAAAACAATGCTAAAAATGTACCTACGGCTAATATTTTACGTATCATACGTATGTATGTACGTACATATGTTCAATTGTTACAGGAAATGTACACCAATCGGTTACAACTTGATTTCGATTAAGTACGTAGTTATCAAGTATGTAATTAACGATTAAATGTTTGCTTACTTCTCCTCAACTGCAAAAATGCACTCCTATTCCACTTTAAGTGTCAATTACATACTGTATAAAAAATCCACATAAAAGCGACTGATACTTTTTCCTTTATCTGTCACGGGACACCCTTTACTTAATAGATACCCCTACACCACATACAATGCATAAATAGACATATTCTTGAGGAAACAGATCAAGAACTCGGTTAGAATTTTGAGGGGGGGTGTAGGTAGAGTATAATGGGTAGCCACACTAGCTCTTGTGGGCCCCATGAGGTTACTCGTAGTGCAAGGAAGGGGCATATATAACGCCTTGCCGCATTTGCGTATCATTAGGAATGCCGCATGTGGCCCCCCGCAGGAAAATTTATTGCTACCCCATTAAAAATTTTTAGAAAAATGAACTTTATTATTAATGAAAAAAATACAATGTATTTATACACAT
>NW_020439072.1:314999-351593 GCF_000699045.2 Agrilus planipennis | reverse complement strand
ATATAATATATATAGTTAGACCCGAAGACCGAAAACGCTCAGTGGCCGGAAGAAAACGGCTACATCGCGTTCTGGCTGCCTTCGAACGCACAGAACGCGTTTTGGCTGTTTTTAAACGCTCGCAACGCGTTCTAGCAACTATTAAACAGCCGGAACGCGTTTTGTCAATTGTTGAACGCTCACAACGCGTTCTTAATGTTCGACTTGTATTATTTGCCGCTTTCTACCTTCATAGAAAAACCGAACCCATCTTTGGTATCCAATTATAGTTGTGTTGTCAATAATTGAATTGTTTCCTAAAAACTGAAAAATGGATTGAAATTCATTTGTTTTATAATTACAATATAAATCTCATTGTACGCAGGTAGAAAGCGGCAAATAATCAAGTCGAACATTAAGAACGTTGTGAGCGTTCAACAATTGACAAAACGCGTTCTGTGCGTTCGAAGGCAGCCAGAACGCGATGTGGCCGTTTTTTTCCGGCCACTGAGCGTTTTCGGGCCCAACATATATCACTTATTTGTAAAATTTGTTTGCTCTTAAGTAAGATTGTGGATTGTAGATTGGGCTTTTTTGTAGTCAATAATAATAATAAAAATTGCAATTGTTTTACTGTTGTTCGACTTGATGCGTCTGGTTTGAGTTGTCTTATAATAACAATATTAGGAAGTACACTTGTTAATTCGTTGCAAATGTAAAAGATTTCATTGAAACGACGACATAATTGGGCAAGGGAATTGTTATAGTAAGTTATTTTATTTTACCGAGAGTATTCTCAAGCGGATTTGTCTCATCGACCCCCCATAAGGTAGATTTAATTGTATGTTTATACATGTGATAGGTTTGCCCCTTAAGACCCATATGAAAAGCCCATAAGGCAATCTTCATTTTAGTATCACCACTTTTTTGGTGGTATTTTCATGAGGAATCTGCAAGGAAATCCCTATATTGACATGCCCCTCATTTGCCATAAGAGGCCCACACACTACATGGGGCGTGCTCCCTATAAATTCTAGTCGGGAAGGCAGTATGTCCCTTATAGTAGCTTATCAATTTTACGGATAATCTGAAACTTATTAGAGTTATTTCCACCCATATGTAGTATATAGTAGATACGCACCAAGGAATTGTAATGCGAGCCGAAGGCGGGGGTGAGAATCATAAAAGGGTAAAAGGGTAAAATCCTTTCCTAATAAGAAGTGCGATTTCTTACCCCAAGAGGGAATGCTTCTCACTTCGTGAGTGTTGTCTTCGTCACAGTAAACTTATTATCCTAAGCATCTCAGTCAAAAAAAGAAAAAATTAAAATGCCGGGCGCGACTTGAACACTAATAGATGACATTTGTAGATAATTACCATTTGTTTTGACGTAAATGCTTTGTCTTATAACATTACAAAAAACAAAATGACTAACGGCTAGTTCTGCTACCCGCACACCCCCACAACCGCAAGAAGGTAGGGGGTGGATGACTTTTTTTTAGATAATTACCAATTTCTATTGTACCTATCTATTAGTAAACGCTAATTGCAAAAAAATACTCTCTAATATATAAGTTTGAATCTATGTTAAAATGGAGAAATAAATCCTTATCGTAAATTAGTATTAAAAAAAAAATTTTACAAAATTTATTTACAATTTAAGATCGTGTAAGGCGTTAAATAACTACCAAGAGTTTTCCCTTATTAAATTTTTATACTGTTCAAAGAGGAAAGTTATCAATCGTGACATTTCAAACATGTACCCGTGTAATTGCTGTATTGACTTCGCCCTAATAATGCCCGTTTGTTACAACACAACAAATATAAATGGCAGGTTTGTTTTCCCATTTCTTCTTTTATTATAATTGTTCACACAGCAGTGATAATTTTGTGTTAACTGCAGAGAATGATGCAATTTTATCGCTTTTAATAATAAAGGCCTTCAGGTCAATCACGAATATCGCATCACATTAGTACATTTTGCAAAGAATTCATTATTAGTATGTGTATAGACACCCAGATGGTGCGTTATTGAAAGTGTCGGTTATTTCCCAAATAAAATTTTCATCCGTGATATAGGTAAACACGATAAGTGGATATTCTGCCTAAATAAAACCACATCGATCATAAAACAACAGTTTCAAGATCAAGGTTGTTGGTGACTTCGTGTTAGTTCGTTTTATTATTTTGCAAGATAAACAATTTCATATTGCATTATAAGTGTTTAAT
Source organism: Agrilus planipennis (assembly GCF_000699045.2). Lineage (NCBI taxonomy): Eukaryota > Metazoa > Arthropoda > Insecta > Coleoptera > Buprestidae > Agrilus > Agrilus planipennis. Next base: position 349,385 of record NW_020439072.1, on the reverse strand, counting down.
TAAATATCAAATAGCATTATGAATCGGTATTTTTATTGAAGAGCTTACAATACACATGTGGGTGCTAACTATTATCTAACGTAGGCACCTACATAAGAATTATTTTTTCTTTTTTTTAAACGGACGGATGTTGGGGAAACGCGGAAGTGTAATTGGAGCGATCTTATATATATATATCAACTGCATTTCGATTTTCGGTAAACTCCGCCCAAAAAGTAAAATGTACATAAAATAGAACAGCACATTATATCATAATTAGCAAGTATGACGACGATACCTATGAGTAACAATAAATTAACACGCATTACGTATTCCGAACAAATATCGTATATTCCACGTACAAGTATACACACACACTGTGTATAAATAAGCAAGTGGTGGAAGTGAGTTTGGCCAAGGCAAGTACTTACGAACAGGAAGACCACGGTTTCGACGTGCAATTGACGGAAGGTAGAGTAAGAACGAGCACCAGCAGCAGGAGGTCACAGGCAGCAGTGGGAGCGAGCGGTAAAACGATTACAAAACTGGTAAAACAGATAGATGAGATGCAGCGAGCGACGAGTCAGCGGATAACCGAGCAATTGTGACAGAAAAATACAATGGAAACAACGAACGGGCCCAACAACCAACGGCACAACAACACGACCGCCTTCCTGTTCGCTCCGTTTTTTAATATTTATTGCTACTACAACAACAGTCACTCAAATGCATACGCATTACCGACACAGCATATAGGTACACCCAAACGACGACGCCAACATTTCCGAACTGACGGTGAAGTTTGGCTACGCTTACTGCCGTTTACACGTATGTATGTATGTATGTACGAATGTATATTTTTGTAGGTGTGTGTGTGTTATACTTGTAGTACATACGCCGCCTAATACATACATACGTACATACACGACTAGATCGTACCTACTGGAAGAGCTAGCACGCGAGTGCTCGCGACGACGTCACGTGACCTAGACCAAAAAGAAGGCAACTTTGATTAGAGCGCGCGGAACGTTTGTACCCATTCGACTAGCGCAACTCAATATCTACTTCCACGCTACGAGAGTTTGCAAGCGTCGCGTCGCGTCGCCGGCGTCGAGAGCGCCCGCGTCCGCGTCCATGTGCGCGCCACAGGAACAAACTTCGATCGCTGAACCAAGCGCTCCGCTCGCTCGCTCGCTGGATAGCTGCGGCTGGATCGCTCTTGTTGGCAATATTGTATAATAAGGTCGTTGTATCCCGATGAAAACGCGAAGGGTGGCGAACGCGAATGTCTGGCTGGCTATCACACCCCCTTCGTAGTCTCGTTGCCGCTTACGTTCCCGTCGATACTGAAATAGGAACTGGGGATGTAGGGAAATCCGAAAGTCAACGATCGAACGAGATGCCTCGACGATGCCGTGCCCTAAATTCGAGAATGTCGAATTCTAAAGTTCTTTCAAATGAGTAAACGCAATTCTGTATTAAGGAATAAGAATTATGGAGTATTCAATCGCACTAAAACTGAGCTAATCTTATTTAAAATTCCTCAGAATTTCAGTTGAAGTGTCAATTTTACTCTACCACTTGAAGCTGGTCTCAGAATTAGTTTAACGTGTCAAGATTTTGAGATACCCTAACCTAAGAACCCAAAAATGCAATTTTCCATCTTCTTTGGAGCACTGCTAACTTGAGTAAAAGGATAATACAACTTTACCTGAAGGATGTTGTTGTGGCTTGCTTGATGTCCAGTTTAGAGTATTTCAAAATTCCAATATCCTGTGACAATTCTGGGACGAGATTTGAGTTCGCCACTGAAATATACATTGAAAATGTGTATTCTTTTCTGTTTCTTCTTTTCGATCCGCTTTAGTAGAGCTCTTGAAATAAAGAGTGTTCTCGAAAACAAGAGAGCTGCTATTAATAGCAAGTTAAAACGAATACAAAAACAGAGGTCAGAGTATTTTTCAACGACGTACTCAGATCTAGCTCCAGAATTGCCCAAAACAGCTAAATTAACATTATTCAGATAGATATTGAGGTGAAGATATATCACTTGTTGAAGTGATGGAGTAATCATCAGACCAGATTCAAATTCACTGGCAAAAAATTTGTCGAAAGATGACTACTCTCTTAATTGCGTTGTCCTAAATCTGAAAAAGACCAAAAGTTCAGTTGTTTTCTTATATTAGAATATTAAAAAATCGTAACGTACTAAAGTAGTTGTTAGACTAATAATGGGTTAGGAAATTACGTCAAAAATGACATTTTTGGTCTTGGGTTCCTAATACACGATAATGACCAGCGCTTTGGGTTCAGAGGGTCTTTAATTTTATTGAATTAATTAACTACATAAGCATAATTCAGTTCAAGCGCGTAGCTAACATATGCCTATGCGCTGCAGTGCTTCGAGGCCCCAAACGTCCAAGGAGCTCCCATCAATGATGAGTATCACTTTTTCGCATTATTTTGAAGATCGAAAATGTACTCCCCATACTTATGTTATTGTTCAGATATAGTGCCGATTGTTGAGAAATCATTTAATGAGATTGATAACTATGATAACGAAGTCTTCCTCCCTGAGTGATCTATGACGCAATCCAATCGACGGATCACCTAGAGAATAATGGACATAAGATGTGAGAACTGTCGTTGCAGTTATTAGAAGGATAACGCCTTCTATTGATGTTCAAATACGTTGAGTTGTTTAAACAACTTACCTTTGGATCACACGTTGACACATAACATTCAAAATTTTGCATATGCATGCAAGTGTGTAATATTCATCCTACGCTAAAGTTTGTTTTCTCCGAATATGATATTTTAGCATACAGTCGCGAACTTCTGCAATTCGAACTTTTATAGGTACCTACCTCAAAATCGTTTTTGGAATTTTTTTGTTCCCTTGTCATTAAGTTCGTTGACCCGATGTTTTGAGCGCGACGCTGTACGGGTGCCAAACATGGACGATGGGCGCGACGGAAAAGAAAAGCTTACAAGCGTTCGAAATGTGGTGTTACAGGCGAATGATGAGGATACCGTGGATAAAGGAAATTAAAAATGAAGAGGTATTAGAAAGAATAGGGGAACAAAGGACTCTATGGAAATCAATAAGAAATAGACGAGATAGGTTGGTAGGACACCCTCTCAGGCATGAAGGTCTAGTCAGAGACATATTAGAGGCAGAAACGGAAGTTACGAGGGGTAGAGGTAGATCTAGATTAGATTACACTGCTCGCAAATAGTTAAGGATGTGAATTGTAGTTTTAGGGAAATGCGAAAGATTATCTCAGAATAGGACAGAATGCAGATGCGTGTCCAACCAGTTTTCAGAATGACGACCTTATGATGATGATGTTATTAATATTGTTTTACATTTATTCCAAACGTTTTTACTCGAATTTCTATTAATTTTCTTCGGAAAAATTAACCACAAATTTTCACTGATATATTACAAACCAAAAAAACCGATTTGCTATAACTTAACGTTATAGTAGGAAAAAACAACACAAAGGAAGTACCTCCTTATATTGTCTGCCTTCGTTATTTGACATAATACATGTAGAGCACAAAAGGTTTAACGGTAAAGCAGGAATTTTTCTTAAGTCATAACTGATTGCATTTAGACGGTTCGAATTAGACAAGTTTGACTATAATTTATTTTAAACAAATTAAAGTCGTCATTAATTTTCGATCCGCCATTCAAAAAGTATTAGCGATTATGTATAGCTGTTCATCATTTAAATGTCGCAGTTCCATTGCCATGTAGTAAACTTTAATCTTTTTAATTCTTGCATCAGTAATTACAATTTACGTATTAAGAACCATTTATTATGCACAGGACATGTCTATTTTAGATTTTTTATTTAAATTATTTCCAGCAACAAAATAATAATTTAAAATATTAATATTGTCCTGTTTGTTTATGAAATATTAAATAAGCATGCCGATAATACTATTCTGTGTAATACACATAAATATTTCACATTGGCCAGTTCCAAAATACCTACACGTGAAATACGCTTATTCACAAAATGTCACGTAGCGTACCTACTGACGTAGTGCAGCGATGACGTGAAGCTCAGAATCATAAAATTTAAATTAATTGTAGAAAAATGCTATAGTTAATGTTATTTCTAAAAATCGATTTCTTTTATTATATTTGTTTGAAAATGTATATTTTTGAAATTTATTTCAGGTAATTAAAATCTGTTAATATGAAACACTTTGACCTTTAATAGTTTAATAGGGACTAATATAAAATAATAATGTGAAAATTCATTTTTAATTTTCAATCCCACTATAAACTACCTCAAGTTAACGAGGTAAAAATTTGCAAGCCAAAGGTCCAAGGTACGATTCCCAGCAAGGGTGCGACAACAGCAACAAATTTTTCCCTCCTTAACTTGAGGTAGTTTGTAGTGGAGTTGAAAATTAAAAACGAATTTTCACATTAGTATTTAAACTCTGTTATTTTTAAAATATTTCTGAAGATGTTTAACAAAAGGCATCATATGTATTGCTGTACCTAAAAATAATAAGAAAAAGAAATAAAAACAAAACGAAAATAAAAGTCAATCAAATCTTCTTAAATACAATTCATCATTAACACTTCATAAACCAAGGAAAGTTTATTTCAACGTACCGATCATTATTGTGGAGTAATTAAAGTGTGCAAAAACATTGACCATGTTCTTAATAACGAATGGCCGAGGCTTGAAACAAGGTCATAATCTGAACAAAACCTGATGGTAAGGTCCTAATGAACTTGATTTGTCTTCATACTCTTCAATAATTAAGTTGTCTACGAAGAAACAAGTCTGAAGTTGTTTCCTTTCGATGCCCACAAATTTATTTTGAAAAGTAATTGTTGAAGAGCTTGACTTGTTTGATGGAAACATATTATGTACCTAATAGTCCAGGATGATCTAACCGCAAAATTGCTTGTCTCATCGAGATCAGGCTCAAACTTTGGTGCAAATAAACGTTCGTATGAGATCTTTTATAAAAATGAAAGAAAGGTAATTTTCAAGGCGAGTTTAATACTATTGCTTGGTTTATAGAGATCTGCATGAATCATATGCCTAATTATACCTTAGAAAATAGGTTGCCAGGTGAAATCGATTGCAAAAGTCTCTAAAATCCTGATTCTATCAGAATTTTTGCAGCAGTTTCGAAATCAGTTGCAAAATTCTCTTGATTCTTTTAGAATCTTTGCGTCACTTGGTTGACTCATTGGAAGCAGAATGAATCCTATGTTAATTTGCAATTTATAATTTAGTTCTTATGAGAAACTTAGGTTGTCGGACAAAATCGGTTGCAAAAGTCTCTTGATTCTGCTAGAATCTTTGCGCCACTTCGTTGACTCATTGGAAGCAGAAGGAATCCTATGTCAATTTGCAATTTATAATTTAGTTCTTATGAGAAACTTAGGTTGTCGGACAAAATCGGTTGCAAAAGTCTCTTGATTCTGCTAGAATCTTTGCGCCACTTCGTTGACTCATTGGAAGCAGAAGGAATCCTATGTCAATTTGCAATTTATAATTTAGTTCTTATGAGAAACTTAGGTTGTCGGACAAAATCGGTTGCAAAAGTCTCTGTCATCCTGATTCTGTTAGAATTTTCGCAGCACTTCGTTGACTCATCTGGAAGCAGAAGGAATCCTATGTCAATTTGCAATTTATAATTTAGTTCTTATGAGAAACTTAGGTTGTCGGACAAAATCGGTTGCAAAAGTCTCTGTCATCCTGATTCTGTTAGAATTTTCGCAGCACTTCGTTGACTCATCGGAAGCTGCATGAATCTTATGTCAATTTGCAGTGTATAATTTAGTTGTTATGAGAAACATAAGTTACCAGACGAAATCGGTTGCAAAAGTCTCTCAATTCTGTTAGAATAATTGCGCCACATGGTTGACTTATCAGAAGCAGAATGAATCCTATGTCAATTTGCAATTTATAATTTAGTTCTTATGAGAATCACAGGTTGTCGGACATAATCGGTTGCAAGTCTCTGTTATCCTGATTCTGTTAAAATTTTTGCAGCACTTCCTTGACTCATCGGAAGCTGCATGAATCTTATGTCAATTTGCAGTGTACAATTTAGTTGTTATGAGAAACATAGGTTGCCAGACGAAATCGGTTGCAAAAGTCTCTTGATTCCGTTAGAATCTTTACGCCACTTCGTTGACTCATCGGGAGCAGAATGAATCCTATGTTAATTTGCAATTTATAATTTAGTTCTTATGAGAAACATACGTTGTCTGACGAAATCGGTTGCAAAAGTCTCTTGATTCTATTAGAATCTTTGCGACACTTCGTTGCAGAATGAATCCTATGTTAATTTGCAATTTATAATTTAGTTCTTATGAGAAACATAGGTTGCCGAACAAAATCGGTAGCAAAGGTCTATGCCATCCTGATTCTATTAGAATTTTTGCGACACTACAACTTTCTTCCTTTTCGTTGACGTGCAACTTGAAAACCATGGAATTTTATATTATTTTTTTTACACATAGGTACCATTCTATCGTTTAATTGCATGCTTATGTCACCATTAATTATTTTTCATTACAAATGTATGCACAGAAAAACACAATCTTTTCTGAAAATGTAAAAATAAAATTTTTATAAATTGATGTCCTAATTTGAGTCATCGTGTATTGGAGCTGCTTCCTAACGTTTCGCTAGCACCAGTAGCGAACTTCTTCAGAAATCCTTCCATTTCAGATGCTGGATGTGGATACAGCAGCAGTTCACCTACTGGCAAAAAAAGGCTTCACCAATTCATAAAATTTTAATTTTCACTAGGTATGCCGGAAAGCGAGCATCGGTCAAAAACCTTTTTCAATTTTCTTATCAAGGAGTAAATTATCTTCTCCCAAAAAGGCATGCGGTATAACGTCGGAGAATCCCCACATGTCTTCAGCTCGCGGCCTATTTATTCTTATTTAATCTATTGATGGCTATGATTAATTCCGGTTGTTAGCATTACAAAACTACCTACGGCGTGCTGATGAAAACAAATCAGATCGAAAACGTGATCCACGTCTGTTAGTTTCGATAAATTGCTAACCAAGAACTTAAACTGCTATTAACACTGGAACAACTTTTTCCACAAACGTCAACGTCGTTTGTTCAATAAATTTAGTTTAACACTTATAAAAAGTGACAACATTATGAATTACTTACAATAATTATAAATAAAAAGTCACTAAGCGACGCTAATTATTCTGTCAGTTCGGCAATTAAGTAGGATTAATAAATATCAAAATTAAATTATGATATATTTTTAAATATACATCATGAAATTACTGCATACGATTATTACTTTTGTATATTTCAATGTGACCTTTTTTTATACAGCAGTAAAAAATATTGCGCATTTTATTTTAAATATTTTCATAAATTTTGATTGTCAGACAGTCATGAGGTTTTCTACGAAACACGGTATCGTTTGTATTTTTTCTTTTAATAGGTTACGAGCTTTTAGATCTACAAATTCTACCAAAAATTCAAAAATATGGAAATGAAATGAGGTCATAGGTGCTGTTATGTTATGGTGTTATCCGTGGAATTGTAGGTGTCAATGTTCAATCATATTTTTAAAATTCAAGTATATTTAATGTTAATTCTGTTCAAGGTAATTTAGTGCGTGGATTTTTATAAAAATATGAATAAACACTTATTATATTTAAATATATTATATATTCTTGTAATTGTCGGATTGTAGAATTTGGACTCGGGGTGGACATGCGTCCACCAAATTAATGTACTCACAGCCACAGGATAGTTCTTTGTTTTTCTAGGCTAATGCATAATTATGAACAAAAACGCGTAAGAGATGTTAACTAGATAACAAATGGCATAGACAATACAAGGTAGAAAATGCAAATTTAAACTAGGTTATCTTCGCAGTATGCTGCAACATGAAGTGGGGCAAAGCAATAGTACGTTAACACGTAACCAATTGTCCTATCGATCACTCGCTTCTTCCAAATATCAAACATTTTTGCCGATTATTCCTCGATGGTGTCCGAATTGTGATTTTATTTTTTTGAACTGTAGACAATCTCAAGATGGTCATTTTAGTGCCAAACTCAAAAATTTGTGATTGTCCGTTCTTGAGAGATCAGATAAATAAAATGATTTCTAATGATTATTCCTCCGAGGTATGTCGGATTTTAAAAATTATATTTTACAAACCTGCTCCTGACTGTGCATGAACATGAACCGAAAATCCTGAATCGGGGAAGAACAGAGCTTCGCTCGCCTTCGCCACGCTTAGCACCAATTATTTTAGAATTTTTATAGGTATATGAGCAATATATTCAGGTAAACTATTTATTCGTTTATCAACCTTCATTCTAAATCAATGAACAATCCAAAGGACCAAGGGTCTTTTATTACTGTTAATCGGGTTATTCCAAATAATATAATTTTTGAATATTATTTTTCTCTGCTCCCTTAAAAGGCTGATTTGAAACAATAACATTAAAGTTCAAACTTCAAACAAGAATAACTATTTTTAACTTTTTTCTATTGATGTAGGGTTGTTACTATTACCAACAGTTTTTGATAAATTTGTAATTTTCCGGAAATTTCAAATAATATTGTGTATGTTGTTTGACGATTTTGAAGGCTGCGTCTAAATTGAAGTATTACTGTGGAATTCAATGTGCAAATATAGACATGATAATCACAATTTTCCTATTTCAATACCTTTTATATTGTTACTTCAATGTTATCAATATCGAATATTTTCAACTTTGTAACATTTTAGAGCACTGAATTAGCTACAGAGTTAGAAAATCAATCCGTATTTAACACTAAATTCAAAAAAGAGTAATTAATTAAAAGAATATAAAATGTTACATGACAATATTAATGAAAAAATTAGCAAATCCGGAAACATCAAAAATCAATTGATATATTGATACGAGATTTCGTTCATTCTAACACAATTTCTTAGGACGCCCTGTATATTAATATTGAATTCATCGGTTAGTAAGTGACCTACAGAACAATAGTTAAAATTTTTCGGTAAAAATATTTTCCTGTTAGGCACATTCTTGGAATTATCGTATGAATAAGTAATTATAAATGCACAGTCTTGCTATTTAATACTTATACGTGATGGTTTTGTTATTGAAATTGAGTTACTTTATAAAACACATTATTGTTTGTAAAACTTGAAATTCATGGAGATAATAATTTGGAAGGAATTTTTTGTAGGAAGGTACTTAATAGTACAATGAATGAATGTATATATTTTTAAGATCATTAATTTTGTGTATTTCTTATGACAGCTGTTATTACATTAAACTTTTAGTTATTTGAGATTTTTTTTCATCTTTTAAATAAGTATAAACAGTGAACTAAAATGAAATAATAGTGATTCCAATATTCGTAAAATTATGAAATACAAATCAAAATTATTGCGAATAGCCGAAAAGTAAATAAAAAAAAAAAAAAATTCTTCCACACTATACAAACTATCTAAATTCTAACCAAATATTTCAGTAGTAAATCATGCAATTCATCTTTAAATTAACTTTGGAAATGATTTACAATACCCAGGCACCTAATTACATATTTGTTTTCAGATTCAAAATCAGTCTTGGTTACCTTGAGCTCTGGACGTTGTCAGTGCAAACATCGTTGCTACAAAAGATAAAAAGGTAGGTGCCCAATTAAACTATATAACAATTAGTTAGTTACAATTCCTTTTTTAAAAAACCCAATGTTTCTTAAATCGAATTCCGTCTCTTTGTGGAGAGTGTCAGAGTACAATACAATAGCTGGTTTAATATAAATAATTATATATATTTTCACTTAAATAAGGTTTGAAGTATTCCAGATAATTTTTATCCTCCTAATTTAATAATTAGCATTCGTGTATTGTTCTATTACTGGTTTACGATTTTACCGCCTTTGTGAATTTTACAGAGCACAACTTCGTATTTAGATTTTCTCCTAATTCTCGCCCTAGACAAAAATTTTCAGTCCCTCTCCATTCTCTCAGAGTCTTTCAGCGTCTCTGAGAACGTCTCTCACAGTCATTCACAGTCTTTCAGTTATTGCCTGGGTGTTTTTATGGATCTCTCACAATCTCTGTATGAGAGACTCGAACGATAAAATTGTTAATTCAGAGATTTGAGTCTCTCACAGAGAGACTGAATGAATAAAACTGAAAAATTGAGAGACTCGAGTCTCTCGTAGAAAGACTGGGATTTGTGAACTATGTTGAACTTAGAAAATTTTAATCATGTTTATTGAGACATCACTTATTGAGAGATTCGAGTCTCTCGTTCAGAGACTGAATACGAAATGAAGATCTCTCTATGAGCGACTCGAGTCTCTCGTTCAGAAACGCTAAACAGTTTTTTTGTCAGTCTCTCGACAGGCTCTCTCTCAGCGACACCAGAGAGACTAGATGAGAGACGGAAACTCGAGTCTCGCTTTCAGAGACTCTGAGAGACTGAACATTTTTATCTCGGGCGATTATCATTATGTTGTCTCTATTATTTTATTATTATTACTTAAAAACAGAATAAATTTTAAGAACAAAATAAGCTCTTCATTGAAACTACCAGACGTGAATTTCCTTGACTGTTTTAATAAATATTAATTTGGTTTACATGTCTAGATATAGTTGAGGCGATCAAAATTGGCGTAGTCCTCAATAAATTATCTGCAGTTATTTGCTGCGTTTTGAGCACGCCCTAGCTTCATGACTAGTACAGACAAAGTGAAAAGAGATAACCGAATAATAGTAAGCGGTGCAGCTGTTAGAGGTTGCTTAGGCACACTAAAAATCAGGATGGGCTTTATAACTACCTGATTGGAATTATATCTTTAAACAAGCGTCTTTGCTTTCCAAAATTCCTGAGAATGTTGAACATTCTTTAAAGTCCGATGCTGGCAACATGCTCAAATTCTACTTGTCTGTATCTCTTTCTGTTACACATCAATCCGTGTAACGTTATTCCTTTTTCTTTATTAGAATCCGCTGCAACTCCTAGCTGACATCTCTTTTCTATGTTTACGATATTCCCTATAACGTCTGTCGTGAGTAAAAGGGGGCGTTCTGTCAGCAACCGCTCTCAATTTAGTTAGTAAACTGAAGGAAGAAAGTAGGTAAATGCGACAGTTTTATAGCGGACTATGCCAACTTTGAACGTCCCAACTATACGTTAGTAAACGTGTTGCCTAACACAAGAAAAACTTCAGTTAGGAGCAGATGAAAGTGGATGGCGAGATGCTACCATAACTATATGTATTTTTTTATATAGCACCCAGATCCTCCGCCATATTTATGAAATTAAAAAAGAACATATAAAAAATTAAAAACTTAAAAATAATTTCTTTTTCACGGTTGCTTATGTATGATATGCAAAAAACCGTAACTTAAGAAAAAGAGATTAACGTCGCTTCTTTTTTCTTTAAAAGGACTATTGATCTATTTTTTGTGGTGTCATAAATCGTAAGTAGTTCACGTTCACACCACTTCTTTAGATGCCCTTCAGTGTTTATGGTTTTAAACATGCCCAAACATAACTAAGGAAAATTAAGTACCAATTCTTTACCACAAAAGTAGTGCTTATATCATAGTATACAGGATCTTTATTACACGTATGGCAGAACTTCAAAGGGTTATTTCCTAAGTACAATAAGTATATTTTGTCTTTGATGATTTTCCGGATAACCGTTTTGTCTCGAAGATACATGACGATTAATGTTTCTAATAAAACCAATTTTGATATTTTCAAAATTATTTAAACAATCGAAAATAAACTGATTCCAGCATCACTATCATCATCATCATAAGGTCGTCAGTCTTAAGACTGGTTGGACACGCACCTCCACTCTTTTTTATCCTGAGCTAATCTTCGCATTTCCCCAAAACTAGAACAACCCACATCCTTAACTATTTGCGAACAGTAATCTAACCTAGGTCTTCCTCTACCCCTTCTAACTCCTATTTCTGCCTCTAATATGTCTCTCTGACTATCTCTTCACACCTGAAAAAGTGTCCTACCAAGCTACCTCGCCTATTTCTTATTAATTTCCATAGAGTCCTCTGTTCTCCTATTCTTTCCAATACCTCTTCATTTATAACCTTTTCTACCCACGTTATCCTCATCATTCGTCTATAACACCACATTTCGAACGCCTCTAACCTTTTCTTTTCCGCCGCGCCCACTGTCCATGTTTCGCACCCGTATAACGCCGTGCTCCAAACATACACCTTTAAAAACCTAAATTTCTAAATTAACCGTTTGCGAGCATAGAAGTGTCTTGTTTTTATTAAAGGTGACACGACCCTGCGCTATCCTCTGCTTTCTATCCCTACTACTCCTTCCGTCCTGACTTATCTGACTTCCTAGATATCTAAAATCAGCCACTTCATTTAATTTTTCGTCTCCTATCTTTATATTCGCTCTTTCCCTATTTTTTCTTGCATACTAGTATTTTAGTTTTACTTTTATTTATTTTCATACAGTACTGATCTGTTAGTACCGCTTCCATTTTATTTTACAAAAAAATGTTCAAAATCTCCTGACAGTAATTGTGTAATTCAAGAAAAAGAAAACCGCCAAGCTGTTTTTGAGTTCGGTAGTCAATGATAAGAAGATTGGATGCACGCATCGTAGCTAGTGGTAGTTATTTTCAACAATTCTTGCAGATTAAGGAAGTTGAGGTACTACATATAACTAAATATCATCATCGATCAGATCGTGACGAAATTTTTTTGTATAGTTCTCAATAGTAAATTATCAATAATGAATTTTTTAAAAAAATTTTGTTTGTGATCATATTGCAAAATAGTAAGACAGTTACAAAAAACTTAACTCGTAGCTGCAGCAGCACCATCTAAAGTATGAACTACTTTGTGGTTGTTATATAATACACAACAAAACAATCACCCGCTGATTTCATTAAATCGAAAAACTTCTGTGGTAATTTACCTAATGTGAATACTCTTACAGTTGCACAATACCCATTCAGGGTTACAATGTTTATAAAACCCATCTTTTATGAATAGTTTAATTAACTTCGAATAAATTGTTCATAAATTTCTGCACATAAACTTTGAATAAATTGACCCGTTTAATTGGTTAAAGCAGAACTGCAATCATATATAATTTAGTGAATAACGTCCCTATCCTAATTAATATCATAAATGAGAAAGTGGGTGTATTTGTTACGATTTCACGCCTTGACGACTAAACCGATCACCATGAATTTTTGTACACACATTGTCAGGGGTACAGAAAAGGACATAGGGTACATTTTATCCAGAAAAAAAAATATTGTTTTCGAGGGATAGAAAAATTAGTTTCTTGTCGTTATCAATAAATTTTGACACCTATTTAGAATAAAACCTAGTGTATTATAATTTTTTAAAGGTAATTATATTTTGTGGTGCATTCCTTCCAGTATCTACATGACGAAAGCATCACTTTTTGTACATACATATTTCTTCTTCGGCTTTTTATTATTGAATAAATGACGTTTCACGAAAAGTACACCCTAGAAAGTTTAGATAATATTATTATTTTATTATCGTGGAAAATTATTTATCGCCCTGCATCTTCAAAACAAAATGGCTTTTCAAAAATCATTAAAGGACAAAATATTCTTAAAGTAACTCAAAGAAAAATTCCTTCACTTATACCATATGTTTAGTTGACACCCTGTATAATTAAAATTTTTCGTTTTCAATTACCTTTAATTCCTTAATAGCTATAAAAAAATTATTTTAATGACGAGGTGTACATAATATTTACATTTTTCATTTTAATTAACATAACGTTAGAATTTTTTATTAGCAACAATAGCGTTAGTGGTGTGTTTCAAATTCTTGCGTACAAGGTCAGAAGTTTAAATTCCAAAAATTATATTTGCAATGGAAACCTATCTATCATACGCAATTTTGCGCATTTCCACAAAAGATGTATTTAATGGCATTAACAAATCCTTCAACATGAACTTGAAGCAAAATTAATTTTTAATTATGCTAATTAATTGCCTAAATAAAAGTCTTAAGAAGTTTTATATGATTAAAATAAAATGAGTTATTTTTAACATCACCTTTTAAATTGACTTTAGAAGCAAAAACCGTTGAAAATTAATAGATATTATCCACAAATTTGCATATCCGTTTTATTGCTCCAAAGTTTAATTGAAACAAATTATTTATGTATACATAACATTAGATGCTATTTCGTTTCTTAAAATCAATAAAAATAATACCGGATAATTAAGAAATAATCAAATAACTCTTCATGTGTTCAAAGTTCCATCTAAATCGGCTCAGGCATTATTAATATACTAATATACATGTTTGGATCGCGGAGTTGTACGGGTGCGAAGCATGGACAGTAGGCGCGATGAAAAAAAAAAGTTTAGAAGCGTTCGAAATGTGGTGTTGTAGGCGAATGATGAGGATACCGTAGATAGAGAAGGTTAAAATTGAAGAGGTATTAGAAAGAGTAAGAGAACAGAGGAATTTAAAGAAATCAATAAGAAATAGGCGAATTAGGTTGGTAGGACACCTCAGTCATAAAGATCTAGTCAGAAACATATTAAAGGCAGAAACGGGAGTTAGGAGGGGTAGAGGTAGACCTAGATTAGATTCGCAAATAGTTACGGATGTAGATTGTTCTAGTTTTAGGGAAATGCGAAGATTAGCTCAGGATAGGAAAGAGTGGTCTTAGGACTGACAACCTTATGATTAATGATGAATATACATGTAATAAAATTGTTTTATTCTACCAGTATCATTTCTACTAGGGATGGGTCAGGTACCCGGTTTGGATCCAGTACACTCCCGGCATTTTTTTTTAATATCCGACCGGGCGGTGTCGGGTAATTCCACCATAGAAAATAGAAAAAAACAACAATTACAATAATGATTTAATAAGTATAACAAAAAACCTACTTAATGAAATAGGTCATTTGTTCTAATTTATATTATCTATTAATGACATTGCCAAATGATCATTATGTCGATATGATTCTTGTGTAAACGAGAATACATTAATGTGGATGTTATGCAGACTTTTAGTGTTTATAAACATTAAAGGCTCGTCGCAGTGGTTTCCCGTTTGAAATAATTGGTTTAATGTTTAAACGACTTTTTGAATGGGATATAACGTAGTTTCTGACTTTAGTGAAGGTGGTATTTAATGGAAAGTACGCCATAATGGAGACATGAGCCATTAGGTAATTGTAGTGGTTTTATCGGATATTTATTTTTTGGTTAAATCAAAGTACAAAGAATGAATTTTAACGATGAATATTTTTTATTTTGAAACCAAATGAAACAAAATATTTGTTTCATAATGTATTAGTTTTTTGCAAAATTTGAATTGAATTGACGAAGTGGAAAAATACTATGTCCATTTCATAAATTAGACAAAAAAATTCCCACGTAGTGAAATTAATGAATCTGGTTCCACTTCACGAAATAGACAATAGGTTGAAAGTTTCTATATGTATCTACTATGTATTTTTACCATACTTTTTTACCTGATTTTCATTTAAGTTTCAAATTATTTTTTACAATGCTCTGCAACCTTACGCAAGTAGTTTTTCATATTGTTATTGCAATAAATTTTATTTTTAGTATTATCTATTTCTTTTAGGTATGAGTGATTAGTGTATTATACATAATTTAAGAGTAATTTTAAGCTCTTTACCGACAGGTACCTACAGTCAGAGCAAAAAAAAATTCGGGAGTGAGTTCATAGCAAATTTATTCACAAATTCTGCCCAAGCACCAAAAGACTTTAGGGATGGTCTCTTTGTGACTAACAACATTTTCAATAAATTTTATTCTGTTTCTCTATCGACCCGATTAAAATGTTCTAGATTCGTTGGTTATATCAGTTTTTTTTTTCTTCATAATTTTTGGCAACTTTGTATATATGCTTATCGTTTTAAACAAAAAGCAATTTACCTACTGCTTGAAGTTTAATTTTGGAATGATTCGCTTTTAAAGTCGATTTTCTTTCTTTTAGCTACGATCCAGTTGCCTTTTCTAGTAGATTCCACTAAAAAATTGACCCAGTTCGTACACCTACCTAATCTTAAGCAAATATTTTAGACTGATTTTTTTTTGTAGCAGACAGATTTCTTATTATTCAATGTATCTTGTGATATCTCGTTTTCACGCACGTAATCACTTATTTATCTGTTTTTTATTGTTGCAGAAGGCATCGTAAAAGATTTTGTCTAGTCACTATTACCAAAGTAATTGCGGCCTGTTGTAATAACTGTTTGATGCATAGTTCTCACTTTCACTTGTTGTAATCGTTAAGTATTGTAACAGCATTGAAAAGGATCATTATTATCTCCTGTGATAATAATGTAGGTGTGTTGGGCAGCAATGTAGAGAAGCTACTACATTTCATTTATTTTAATATTACCGAAGAAAACTTTAAATTTCACTCGTAAAAAACAGTTAAAATAATTAAAATTGTAAAATGAAACGAATTGCAGAATGAGCTTTAATTGTCATTATATTCCACATTCAGTTGCAGAATTCATATATCTTTTGTAAATAGAACAGTTATTAAAGGATTTGATTGATTGTAAAATAATGTACGTATTATACCTACTTTATGTGTAACGATATAGGTATATTACGTGCGTCAGGGATAGGAAAAATTAACAGGTTATTTCGATAACCAGCTATTTTAGTCCATTTGTAATGCCGTTTTGTTATTAGACGTAATAAGATTTCATTTAGGTACGTGTATTTTCTTGTTGCAGAAGATGCACAGTACAGGTAGAAGTTATAGTATGTACTACTATGTTTCAGATCGTAAAAAAAATAAGTAAAAATAATCTGTTGACTGATACCCGTTATTGTGCAATAATCGGAGTTAGTCGAAGTTCAATATTTGCCCCCAGTTATTATCTAAAGTTTCTAAATTAATAACTCAACAATGGTTCACATTGAAAAAGGATTGAATTACGACCAGGTTTTTATAGCAGAGAGCAGGACTTTCTATGAGAGTCTTTTGATTTCCACTTTTCACTAAGAGACTGACGTTTCGGCACCTAGAGGGGGCCTTCTTCGGTCTTTTAAATACAAATACATGCATGATGGAATCGGCATTTACTTGGTGAAAAGTAATAAAATAGAATTCGTAATTTTCACAATTCTTATTGTATAAAATCAATCGGCTACAAATTAGTATGTGGTCATACAACAGTGATTTTTGTAGTCAATTAGTAGAGTAAGTTCTCTAAATATTGACTAGTCACATAATATGGACCATAATCATATTTTACATGGTAGAAGTGCTAGCGGAGTGAATATAGTAACAAACGATGACACTGCCTTACGTGGCGTCGGTAGAGGTTCACGGCGAGTCTCTGAGCGCGCTCGTGTTGGTGGCATCCATTTTAAGTTTTCAACGTGGTCTGATGCAGTTTTTCGGTAAGTTTTGTAAGATTATTACAGCTAAATTGAGATTAATTGTAGTGTAATTATTTACATTCTGAGAACGTCATAGCGTTAGCAGTTATTGTTTCCATAACTCGTAGCTGTATCTAACGTTAATATTTTTTAAGAATAATATAACCTTAAACTAGCATCTATTTCTAATATTGACCTCGACAGGGATTCGATAAATGGACTAGTGGTCCATATTATAATCATGTAGTCCATTTAATAAGCCCAGTTTAAAAAAGCAATCGACAGAAAATGCTAGAAAGAAAAGAAAAACGGCACGAAATCAACATAATTCAGCCTGTACTTCTGAAGATAGTAATTATTCAGTAAACGATGATACTGACGAAAGTCCTGATAGAAGTCAGGATAATAACCCAAAATTATATTGCGAAGGTTGTTTTTTTGAAGACGTGAATGGAGAACTATGGGTGGAATGTCAATCTTGTCGCCAATGGGCCCATGACATTTGTGCAGGTGTAGAAGGAGACGAATATATATGTGACTTTTGCAAATAAGCTGCAAAGATTTTATAATTTACGTATATCCTTATTTATAACCAAAACTTGTTCCTCTTTTGTTTTAAGATGGGTGTTTTGTTCGTATCAAAAATTGTGTGGTCCATATTAGATAGCCTAGGTCCGTACTAAAAGCCTAGTGGTCCATATTGAATTACCAAATTTAAGGTTATGTTTGACAAATTTTCAAAAAATGTTAAGATTGTTAAAAAACAAATTGCTTTATATTATTTAGTTTATCGTTAACGGTTAGGTATTAGTTTCTTGACTGATTGAAGTAATAAAGACTTAATACCTCGTCCTATTTCAGTTTTATTTAAAGAAATCGTTATGGTAGTCCATGTTTAGAGAAATTACCCTATATTATACATATTTTAAGAGTAATTTTACGGTTTTTCCCTACACGTACCTACATTAGTGCAAAAAAAATTCGATAGAGAGTGCATAGCAAATTTATGCACAACTTCTGCCTAAGCACCAAACGATTTTACAGATGGTCTCTTTGTGAGTACCAACATTCTAAATAAATTTTATTCCGTTTCTCAATCGACCCGATTAAAATGTTCTAGGTTCGTTGATTATTTCAATTTTTAGAACTCCAGGAATAATTAAACTTATGTTTTCTTCAAAATTTTTGGCAACTTTGTACAAGGTTTTTTTTATAGCAGAGCAGGAAATTCTATGAGAGTATTTTTATTTCCACTTTGCACTAACAACTGATGTTTCGGCACCTATAGAGGGGGCCTTCTAACTACAAATACATGCATGATGGAATCGGCATTTACTTGTTGAAAACTAATAAAATACAATTCGTAATTTTCACAATACTTGTAGTATAAAATCGGGCGTCTACAAATTAGCTTGTGGTAAAATTCTATATTGGTCAAACGGGAAGAACATTCAAAACTAGAGTTAACGAGCATTATAAAAGTTTGAATACTAAAAAGAAAATTTTAATTATACCAATCATCTAATTTGTTAGTGGAAAATGGTAATAAAAACACTCCCATCATAGAATGTCCTGTTGTATGTTATAAAAAACTGGTTGTAATTCAACCCTTCTAAAGCTCTACAGTTGTGTGTTCGCGATAATCAAATGGTAATGCTTCGCATTACTCGCCCATTCTTGCAAGAAGGGCTTCCAATAATAGGCTGTTGTTGAGCCAACTTAATAACTGTATTAGAGTTTCCCCCAAAAACTTCTTTTTTATTTCAGTTTTATTGACATTTGAATTGTTACTTCACTAATTCGTTCTTTTAAGGTGGATCTGTAAGAGCAACAGTTTTATCTTTTATCCTTATAGATTTTCTGACAAGTGTTATCCATACAGCATGTAGGAATAATAATTTATGTAAATCTGAAGATTTTGACAGTGGATCGCGGATCATGATTTTATAAAATTTTTTATGAAACTCAATTGTCAATGTACGGAGAAGTTTTCATTTCGGCACTGACTGAAGGACTATGTACAATTTTGAAGGTTCCATGCCCCAAAAAAAAAGAAGGAACCCTCACAGTGTCACTTGGTTGTCCAATCTGTCTGTCTGCCAAGACCCTTTTTGACATTCGCAAAGTAATCGAAATCTATAGGGTACTTTCTGTTGACCGAAAATTATAAAATTTGGCAAGAAACAATGTCTCATAGGACAAGTAAAGGTAAAAAATGGGAAGCCGTTTTGTAGTTACATCACAAATTTATTATTGTTATTTTGTAACTGTAATATTGTAATTGTACGTTTTGGAGACTGATTTTTAGGACAAAGCGAGAAAAATATTAATTTCCGTGATTTTTCCTGTAGTGAAATAATCGTGCTACTTATAAATATAAAATCAATATAAATCCGCCACTGATAGCATAGTTGATAAACTTTATTAAGAAATTTCGTATATTCTCATAGATTTCCTTCTTTTTCACAGAATGATCGCGAGGGATTAATATTCAATAAAAGCTGTTATCTCTAATTTTTTTAAATGAATGAAAAACGCTCTTAAAGATTAAATGTTTTTCTCATTCCTTGTTAAAGGCGACTCGACCGTGCGCAATCCTTTGTTTTATCTCTGTATTGCTCCTTCCATCCTGTATTATATGACTTTCTAGATACCGAAAATCGACGACTTCTTCTAAATTTCGTCTCCTACCTTTATATTTACTCATTTACAAACGATTTTTATTTTGTTTAAATCTGTTGCGCAGTACCTTTAGAATGATTTCAATTTCGTTTCATTATAAACGCCAAAAAAGCGTAAAAGAAGTGGTGACTTTCACGTAGAGGTAGTTTAGAATCTCGTGAACTACAATCTTCAGTTGCACACTGACATAACTCTTTTTGTTCATTCTTTTCTATCTCACTAAAAACATTAGCCGTCTCAAGGGCGGATCTACTTAAAGACTTTTTGGGATGCAGCCCAGGACCTTGTGGATACAGAAGGCCCCCAACCTAAACTGAAAACAATAGACGATATTATCAATAATAAAAANTCACTAAAAACATTAGCCGTCTCAAGGGCGGATCTACTTAAAGACTTTTTGGGATGCAGCCCAGGACCTTGTGGATACAGAAGGCCCCCAACCTAAACTGAAAACAATAGACGATATTATCAATAATAAAAATTATCTAGAATTAAAAAAATCCGATCATAAGGTTGACAACACTGCGATCAATCAACCCGTGTGCGCATCTATGAAACGGAACGAGGAATTTCCCGTCGCCTGTTTTCGGTCGGTGTATTCCGTGTATTGTCTATTACTGGGAACCCTCCGCTTATCGCCCGACGCAATTTTGTTATTTTTCCGCACTTCTACTTTACACCTCTTGCAGTGAAATTTTTTGGGTAATTTATGAAAAGAAATTTGTTGATATTTTCCCAAACTGCTATACCATCTTAAAGATTTTGTTAACGTTGCCGATCACTAGCTGTAAAGCGGAGCGCTCTTTCTCCAGGATGTCGTATATAGAAAACAAATACAGGACAACAATGTCGAACTATCGACAAAATCATTTATCAGTTCTTTCCATAAATTGCGATTTAACAAAGGACTTACAGTGTGATGACCAAATAAAGGAATTTGCGGCACAAAAATGCAGAAAGGTTACTTTATAATTTATATAACATAACCATTCATAGCCTGTCAATTTATTTTGCAATAAATAATGTTTTAATAAATAAATAAAATATTTTGTTGTCCTATTTTCTTCCTGTACTTAACATATATTATATATATCTACATCACTACAGAAAACAGTTTTTTGACAAAATGGAAATTGGTTGAGTAATTAGGTAGGGCCCCTAATCAGTATTAGCCCAAGGCCCCACAAATTCAAGATCCGCTCCTGGCCGTCTAGCCGTCATCGTTTACCTAATCAACAATTTAGTCAATGTTTTTAAAGTGTGCAATATATGAATGTAATAAGATCTGCCCCTCGCGCACTTCTCGGCTCGGGACATTTTAAAATACTTCTACTAATATGATTAAATTGCCGAGAAATTAGTGATGTTGTTTTCCTGTGTAATTCCATGACATACTTTCCGATTAAATAAACAAATGCAGTTATTAACTACCTTTTATAATATTTTAGAAGTGTTTATTATGAATTATTATGATGAACGTAATCTGCATCTATCATGAAAATATGTTTATTACGCGTAATTCTCGGAACACTTCAGTTGGCATTTTCTGTGGCCTTTATTTTTAATAATGCTGTTTTGTTGTTTTTTGTACAAATTGAACTTTAGACCAACAATTATACCTACTAAGTATAATTATCTTCATAATACTTAACCTAATCGCCTAATGATCAGTTTTAATTTTGGGTTGTTATACCTTCAACAAATAAAAATAGAATGGAAGCGGTATTGACAAAACAATACTGTATGAAAATAAATAAAAGAAAAACAAAAATACTGGTATGCAAGGGAAGAAAATGAGGATATCTTGGATAGAAAAGGTTAGAAATTAAGAGGTATTAGAAAGAGTAGGAGAACAAAGGAGGACTCTATGGAAGTAAATAAAAAGTAGGCGAGATAAGTTGGTAGGACACCTTCTCAAGTATGAAGGTCTAGTGACAGAAACGGGAGTTAGGAGGGGTAGAGGTTGACCTAAATTAGATTACTGTTCACAAATAGTTAAGGATGTGGGTTGTTCTAGTTTTAGGGAAATGCGAAAATTAGCTCAGAATAGGAAAGAGTGGTAGTGAGTGTCCAACCAGTCTTAGAACTGACGACCCTACAAATTAGCCTAATTGTGAATTTAGAGTAAACTTCGTCGCTCTTTCGACTGTATCAGGCATGCGGGGGTTGTGTGACCGATCGTCCTGGACTTTTTTTATACAGAGAATGCGAGGACATTTAATTTGATGTAACGTGTGACTACCCAAACACCAATTCCGAATTGCTATTACAAATTTAGATGTGGATGGAGAGATATTGAGTGCGATAAATATAAAGTACGGTGTAATAATCAAAAAACTAATTCACACTATGAATGTAACGTAGCCAAAGTAGTAGTATTAAACATTTTTTTAATAATATTCCTTCTCAATATTCTCCTCTTAATGTCATCGTCAGGTAGGGTAGATATTTGAAAGAACTTAATTGTAGTATTAGAGTACTAACAAATAAAAATAAAATTTTATTGTATGAACGTTTACAAATTAATTATAAAATAAAATCAATAATAAATACTTTACTCTCACATATATATATATACCTACCTTCATTATTTTTTTTGTATCAATTAAAATAGAGCAAACAGAGCAAACAGTTTTTTCTTTAAGTGTGTAATTTACCTTACATTACTCTAACACTTCTCAGAAAACCTAAATTGAGTTAATGTAAACAGCAATTTGCAATAGTTTTTCTCACATACCTAATTAGAATTTTAACTAATAATGCTTACCATAATAAAGTTGAAAGGTTTTCAGTCAATAAGTGGTTTTCCCTTATACAAGTTGAAGGAACATTTTTATTAAACGATGTGATTATAAATTTTTTACTTATAGCGGAAGTTAAAAATAAACTTTAACTTATGTAATTATTGAAATTAGTCACATATTCGTAAGTTACTAAAGTCGTTTTTTTCGTTGTCAAAAACTGATTGATGCTGACTAATAAAACATCAGCTTGTTTTAGTACATAGTGGAAAAAATGGCAATGATTACCACTGAGATAAAAAACATGTCTTTTTACCTACATGTACTTCAATGACTAAAAACTAGTTTAATTTATTATATTACTTGAGATAGCATATGAAAGGGCTTATAATTTTAGAAAAAAAAAGAAAGAAAGCAAATTCTCAGAGATATGGAAAAACAGGAAAAAAGGCAATATATTCCACCCCCTCTATTTTTAAAATTATGGAGACTAAAATTATATATCATTAAAAGTTTAAATATCGGAATCAACTATAATCGGGGAGTCGGATCCAAGATCACGAAGAAGGGCGGCTTGCCGTGTCCACTCACCCTGTGATAGCTTATTATTATTTAGTATTAATTATTGTTTGAATAAATAAATTGTTTTCATCCATTGTTAAATAATCAGACACATGAAGGTCTAGTCCGCTATTATAACAGGCAGCCTAAATCGGACTTGAAACATGCTGTGAATATTTCGCGAATAGCTGTGAAAGTTAAAAAAAATAATTTTCATTCTAACATCAATTGGGGTATGCAAAAAAATACTAAAATTAATTAGGAAAACCGTACCGCACTCATGATTAGCCACTAATACATCGCTGACGATATAAACCAGCAACCAAGGCATTAAAAATTTTTGTTGAAAATGATGTAATTTGTCGATCTTTAATAGAATTATAATAGTCGTGTTTTCCTGGTAGCGGTTAATTTGCGAAATATTCACAGCAACTTTCAAGTCCGATGGAGAGTACTTACTATAATATCATTCGAAGTAACGGTTGTCGACCGATCAAAACGGAATAATGACCCTATTTTGAAAAACAGTTCTACAACCCCCTGGTTAGTAGTCCTAATTAGTTGTTAACTATGAGACCAGTTCTAGGTGTCTATAGGATTTCTCTAACCTAACCAATTTTACATTTGAAGTTAGCATACAAACTGTTTTTGCGATTTTTCGGATCGCGGCTATATTTTGAATTTGATGGGTAATTTACTGCTAATTTGTTTATCCAATGGTTTATATTTTTTCCTACTAATTTTGTCATGCTAACTTAAGAGGGGTATATTACAAGTTAAGAGAATCAGAGACATGAAGGACTAAAACAGGATTAGGGTCAAATACATGAAGGGCCATTATAATAAATTAGTATATTAAAGCAGAAATAGAGTAAAACGGGGAAGATAAAGATCTAAATTAGGTTATTGCTTACATATGTTTCGGGAAATGCGAAAATTAGTCCAGTTTGTGCAGAAGAGGAGAGCTGCAATAAATGTTATTGAGACTGATACCATGTGATGATGTTCGACTTCAGGATTTCTCTTTGGGGTTGTCCCCCTTCATCACAATAAGTTACATTTTCAGCGACCCCCTAACAAATATTACGTTATTAAAGCTAATCCACCTCCCTACAAACGATTTCTTTTAATTTATTAATTCATAGGAATTTTCCTCCACGGGAAAATAGGGTTTGAAGTTAAACGAAACAATTGCAAAGCATCACGACGCCTAAACACATGGGCATGTTTATTTACAGATTTGAATATGACTGTTTATCGTAATGAAAAATTTTAACAACTACCAAGTTAAAAAGAAAATTAAAATAAAATTGATGAACAGCGAACGTCACATTTGCTTATATCTCCCCCTTCGTCCTTGTCATATCTCGCATATCCCGCAGTGCCCCTCCCTCCTCCTTATTTACGAATGCATTTTATGAACGGCCCCTTTCGTGTGTCCCAGCATGTAGAATATCATTAGAAAAATTTAAAAATCAAAGTGTTGTGGAATTCCATTTCTGTTGGTTTTAAATTTTGTTAAAAAAACTTAATTTAAAATTGTCTCAAAAACGCTCGTTTTATTAATTTAAGGAAAAGAAAAACAAGAAAATAACTATAAAACAGGTAGTAAGAACATATGTATACATCGATGAAAATTCCACCAAGCACGATTACGTGTAATTAGGTCGAAACTGATAAAAGGCCACGGAAAACTATCGTGTGCGTGTCCGACACGCTCTTGACAGATTTATTTTTTATTTTTTTCACTTCATGGAACGTTCGATACAACATGATCGCTAATAAATGCTGTTCCCGTATGAGGCATACATATTTATTGTAAGTTTTTAAACCACCGTATTTCAATTACTTAGCGGTGACATTACAAATACCAGCTGTTTTTTGCGTACTTGGGATACCTGCTGTATTATCTTTAGTGTTTTTTAGTGTTAATATTATTCAAATACTAACTACGAAAACACTAACAAAAATAAATAACAATTTATATACAAAACGAACAAGATAACACAACAGTAGTAATAACAAAGACAACAAATATAAAACAGAGCAGATGAGCAGAAACACTTACAAATTGTAGTAGTAACGGTAGACGGAAGACTGTCTAAAAATATGTTTTTTTTTGTTTTCGTGGAAGAGGGGAAATCTTCAAAAGACACCCAGCCATCCGTACGACTAGGTAGTGTCGGATTTCCGAGGAAGATGTCCTCGGACCTACCGACTAAAATCCCTCTACCTCAGGCCGTTATAGGATCAATTAAGGTCCTCTTCAGCCATCTATAGATATGAATTTTTGGGAGTATTTATAGGATAGGGTTGTTAGTAGATTTGGTAGAATGTTCTAGAAGGAAAAGTAATGAGAGAGAGGGTGAAGACACTGGTTTATAGAAATACGTAGAATTAGACAGTATAAAGTTTAAGAGAAAGCAATTAAGGGTAAAACCAGATATTAGTATGGGAGTGCATGCAGGTATGGTTGAAGTTGGATTTCCAGGTAAAAGTGATTGAAAGAACAATAGAGTTTAGTCTGAAAGGAAACCAAGGTATGTACAAAATAAGCAATTAAAAAGAATTGAAATAATACAACAAAAAATATACATTTTTTGTCATGTTAGCGCGGAAAGCTCGTTTTGCATGCTATGAAATAGGGAAGAATTTGCCTCTTTTCAGCCGTGTTTTAGTCGGGAGGCAATGAAATTAGTCTTTTCAGCGCATGCGCAGAAGTTTGTGCGCATGCGCAGAAATCAGTTGTTCAATGACAATGTCTTTCTAACCACTAAATCATTTACTCTTATTTCGCCAAATATCAATTTAATGACGAGCTTTTCGCACAAACATGACAAAAAATAGTATACGTACCTCTGTCTGAAAAGTAGATACTTCAAACTACGTGTTTGTGGCAACTCACACGTAGTCTAAAATATCCACTTTTCAGACGTCGATACGTAATGTACTATTTCCGCCACATATCTATTCTATACATGCTTTTCGATACCAAGTAGGTACTTTTAGTCAAGTCGTAATAAATATTCATAAAAAGTAGGTACTTGTATCGGTACTCAATTGGTTCAAAGACAGTTTTTTAGTCAGTTAATACTGGTCATATCATTAAGTGCACATGCATATTTAGATAATAAAATTTCGAAACCTGGTTCATCATCATCGTAACGTCCTCAGTCCTAACACTGATTGGACACCCTCCTCCACTTTTTCCTATTCTGAGCTAATCTTCGCATTTTCCTAAACGAAAATTTACCTAAATATGAAAGCGATATTTACAATTTATTCCACTGGCCGTAAGCGGCATCCGACACTTTGTTTTGGAATCCGGCCGGGTATCAAATAATTCTACCAGGGAAAAAAGAAAAACAAACACTAGTAATAATAATTTAATAAGTATAACAAAAAAACCGACCTAGTGAAAATTATTAGTAAAGATTGTATTGGAATAGGTCGTTTGTTATATTATTTCTAAAATATGAAACATTTTGACATTTAATAGGGGTTAATATCAAATATTAATGTGAAAATTCAACAACAACGACAAATTTTTCCCTCATTAATTTGAGGTAGTTTATAGTGGGAGAAAATTAAAATTATATTATTTATTGATTACTAACTAAATTATTTGTTATTTCGATAATACAATTCTCGTGTTTACTTTTCCTCGCGAATAAAAAATGCATCAATAAGGCCGAACTGTTATAATGTCTGTCGCTTGGTGGTAATTAGTTTTTAATTAATGATAACTTGTATAATTTTGTCACTTTGCAGACTTTTAGTCTTTGTAAACATTGTAAGCTCGTTTAAAAATTCGTTAAACAAGAATTAAAATTTCATTGGTTTACTGTTTAAATGAGTTATTGAAGGGGCTCTAATGTTTGAGGTTTGAGGGTGAGGGCGGTATATAATGGAAAGTTCGCTAAAATGACAAGAACCATTAACCGTAGTGATTTTGTCTGGTTATGCGATAACCGGAAAAATCACTATCCGGTGGATCTCTAGTTACGATCTCACTACCTTTTTTGAGGATGCAACAGCTGTTCGCGAAACGTCGGATAATTCGTGTTTTCATAGAAGGAGGAGAATCAATCCTAGACCTGGGTCAGTATTAAGATATTGTCGGCCGTGAAAGCCTTAGCCGTTTGAACTCTGTGTTATGTCCTTGTATATTATAACCTTGCAAATTCCACGCACAACAATAAATAAAATGCTGGCGATATTTAAAAAGCAAACGGGAACTTCTTAGGAGCAGTGACCGAGAAGCGGCAATGTACCTACTTATATTTAAAATAATTAATAACAAATAATTATTCCTACTCCTTAATTAATCATAATTACCTTTTATGTTTTTCATTTCATCAGTATTGCAAAAAGAATACCTTCGTTTAATGAAGGAATTAAAATGAGAATATTTTCAAGGAAAAATAAATGAAAAGGAAAATTCCCAATTGACAGGCACCTATTTCACGTATTTTAGAAGCCATTACGTAACAACAGTTTGCAATTAAATATCGTCATTAGATCAAAAAAAGCAATTTATGGTGGATCATTACAGTCAGACAAATTTTTCAGATTAAGTCAGTAGTAATCTTTCCGATCTCAGAATGTCTAAATTATACGTATATTTTAAGATAAATTACATATATCTAACAAAAAAAAGACAACAAAAACTCCAGTGATTATCGTAGTCATTATTGTGTATTAACATACAAAGTTATTTAGGAAAGAAACAAATTTTTTGTCCCTTGAAATTAAAATAGAAATAACAAATTTTTTTAGAAATACGTACATAAAAAAAAAATTAGTTCTACATTGCTCAAAATATTTACTGGGATAAAATATAAAATCGTACCAGTCATTACGTTCATAATTATTAATAATGTCAATAATTAGTTTAATATATATGTATAATTTGTTGTATACACTCAGATATAATGAAGGGGTGCTATATTACACATTAAAGTAAAGGGTTATGCCAAAAAAATGCAAAGAATTTAAAATGCTACGAATTCCAACAAAAAATTAAGAAAGCTGTTTCTTTGGTGTCTGACAACCCATATCAGTCAAGCTAGCATCCACATCAGAAAACCATTCAAATAAGAATTTAGTGCTTTTTTAGTGTCAACTTAGGTAATGCTTTAATTTAAATTTTATTGCTGTATTTCTTATTTTCCAAAATTAATGGTGATTGTGAGTGAAAGTGTGAGGTTGTTTTCCAAAAGTAAATACGCCATAAGATAATGCTTTTTAAATGATTCTGAAAGAATTACTGCCAACATTCTTAAATAAATAATGGTTTCTACCCTCGAGGATCCATCTGTAATATACCTACACCGAAAAGTACTTAAAATAAATTGATAGGTTTGCAAATATTGGTATGATAAGTAATAAGATTTCTTGCCATTGGAAACAAAATTATTATTATTTAAGTTACTATAATTTTTGCCCCAAAAGATACTAAAGTGGAAAGAGGATCTATTCACCACCGAGGAACGTAGCTTCTGGAGTGTACAAAAATAGATCTTTACCATAAATAACAATTTGGTGACAACAAATTTAAACAACCAATTTTCGTTTACTCATGTAGAAGAAACAGGAAAAATGGAATACTCAACAAAAAATCATCATATAAAAGGAATTAAACTGTTTAATATACTTAATAACTTTTAGTCAGATAACAACATTATGCATCAAGTTTAGATATTCAAAACTTTCTACAAGCTACATTCTCTGATAATGAGAAAAGGCAGAGCTTTGCAAAGTGAGTACATTTTATACGAAATCTTAGGAAATAATACATAATTTCGGGGTCATTTTTATTATCAATTTTCGAATCTTTTTTTCTGAACTGGGAAAAGGGCTTTGAATGCATAAAATACCAATCTTTGCTGTGGATCCAGGCAATTTTAATTTGTACTTAATTTTAGCATTGAAGGGCCTCGTAATGTGACATGTGTTTTAACGAAATCATAGAAAGAACAGAGCGTGGTGAGATGAAGTCGTAGGGAATAATTTATAATTTCGTGGTTATTTTTAACCTAATTTTAACACAGCAGGGTGCTTTATAGTGACTTGTATTCTAACGAAATCGCAGAAAACGCAGGGCGCCGTAAAATTTTTACAAAATCGCGGTCATCTTTAACTAATCATGATGAAATCACTTCCCTTATACAATAATTGAACAGGATCATGAATACTGGGAAAATAAAATTGAAAAAAAATCAGATCATTGTTGATTCACGACGTTTCGTCTCTATTTTTTGAGACTTTATCAAGCTCTCAACTTATGCAGACGAAATGTCGCGTATGTTTTTCAATTTTATTTTTCCAAATACCCATGATTCTGTTCAATTATTTTTAACTAATTTTGAAAATTTACTAATTCTAAACGCTGAAAACGCAAAGTTACGCATCTTATGACGTGTCAACCTAATTTAAATTTGTACTTGATTGAAGCACCGTATAGAGGGCATCGTATGGTGAATGTTTTGACAAAATCATAGGAACAGCAGGACGAACTGACCATGTAAGCTCAAGGAAGAACAAATGTTCGAGAGAAAATTTTTAATTCGAAATACAGAAACAAGTAAAGACCTCCATGTACGAAGGTCAGTTATCAGGTTAAAGTGGTTGGTTTACAATTTGATTAATTGCCGAAAAATCAAGCCTTGTACACTGATTAATTAGAATCATATTACTAGGAGGAGGGGCCAGGACCGGCCCATTCTGGCAAATACATCAGATTTATTAAATGAATTAGCTTTAGCAATTATTTAAATACGAGGTCTGTTCAAAAAATGTCGCGAATTTTGGGTGTTTTTCAAAAATTATTTATTTATTTACACATGAATATCTATTTTGCCCCTTCAAAGTAATCCCCACCAGATGTTATTCACTTGTGCCAACGTTTTTTCCAATCTTCAAAGCACTTCAAAGAATCATTTTTTGTAATCTCGTTCAGCTTCTCCTTCGATGCCGTCTATATCTCCTCAATCGTAGCGTAGCGTCGCCCTTTTGTGGGTCTCTTCAGTTTCGGGAAGAAGAAGTACTCACAGGCGGCCAAATCTGGGGAATACGGTGGTTGCGGTATTATTAGTATGTTGTTTTTGGCCAAAAATTCGCCCACAAACAACGATATGTGAGCAGGTACTTCATCACGGTGCAAGAGCCAATTTTTGTTATTCCACAAATCCCGGCGTTTCTGACGGATTGCTTCTCGCAAATTGCGCATAACTTGCAGGTAATATTACTTATTGACTTGTTGACCCTTCTACCCTGGGGCAAGAACTCATGATATATCATGCCCCTGGAATCAAAGAAAACTATAGGGTTGCTCGGAAAGTCATTTCGTTTTTTTTTTGTGGAAATGAAAGACATTTTTCGTATAATAAACAAATACTTTATTAAATTATATATTGACCGTTCTGGTCCAACACCTTTTGCCATCTTTCTGGTAGTAGCATAATTCCACGCTCATAAAATTTTTGGTCTTTGCTGGCAAAAAACTGATCGAGGAGGTTTTTGACCTCCTCATTTGAGGTGAAGGTTTTACCGTCTAAAAAATTTTGGAGTGACCGGAACAAATAATAATCCGATGGTGCCAGGTCTGGAGAATATGGTGGGTGTAGCATTGTATCCCATTCAAGCTGTAAAAGCTTTTGGCGAGTGACCAAACTTGTGTGAGGTCTCGCGTTGTCTTGGTGAAACACTACACCTTTCCTGTTGATTAGTTCTGACCTTTTCTGTTGAAGTGCATCATTCAGTTTGTCCAGCTGATGACAGTAGACTTCCGAATTAATCGTTGTGTTATCCGGTAAAAGCTCAAAAAAAACGATTCCTTTAAAATCCCACCAAACAGACAGCATCACCTTTTTTTGGTGAATATCGGCTTTGGAAATGGTTTGAGCCGGTTCATCTTTTTTGCTCCATGACCTCTTGCGTTTGACGTTGTTGTATACAACCCATTTTTCGTCCCCAGTGATGATGCGCTTCAAAAACGGATCATTTTCGTGACGTTTGAGAAGCGAATCGCAGACGTCAATGCGGCGACACAGATTTCTCTCTGTGAGAACATGGGGAACCCATACATCGAGCTTCGAGGATAATCCCAGGCCTTTCAAGTGGTCATAAACTGTTGAATTTGATAAATTTAACCTCAATCCGATCTCACGTGTTGTTATTCGCCGGTTCACATCAACTAATGCCTTTATCGCGTCTTTATCAGCTTCAACCGGCCTTCCCGAACGTGGTGCATCTTCGACATCAAAATTGCCGGATCGAAATTTAGCGAACCAGTTCTGGCACTGGCGTACTGTCAACACACCTTCTCCATACACATCAGTCAATTTCTTTCTGGCTTGAACAGCATTTTTACCCTTTCTGTAGTAAAACAGTAAGATATGTCGAAAATGCTGCTTATCGCTCTCCATATTTAAAAGGGCACCAACCAAAAACTACTGCGTAGAATTAATTGGAATTTTTCACACACAAGCCTTGCTATATGAGCTCTCAAAGCATATAAAAATTATACGGCTTAAATGTGAAGTTGGGTGCAAAAGAATACAATTAAATCCTCTGTCGGGAAAAAACGAAATGACTTTCCGAACAACCCTATATAAGCAAAACCTTCACATTCGACCTAACTTGGCGCGCTTTTTTCAGTCTTGGCCCGTGCGGCAGCTTCAAATGGGATGATAGAGCTTTAATTTCTGCGCCATAACCATAAACCCATGATTCGTCACCAGTTATGACCCTCTAGAGTAAACCTCCAACAGTTCCTCAGCAATGTTAATGCGATGCTGTTTTTCGTCGAAACTGAGCAATTTTGGTACGAATTTCGCGGCGACCCGTCTCATGCCCAAATCATAGGTAAAAATCGAATAGAAGGAGCCAATCGATATGTTTATGTCCTCAGCAACTTTTCTAACGGTGATTCGACGATTGGCCAATACTACTTTGTTGTTGTTTTCGTCTGTTATTGACGTGCTCGGGCATCCGGCACCCTCTTCGTCGTTCATATCTTCTCGGCCCTCTGAGAGCAATTTGCACAACTGATAAACATTGATTAGGTCCAAGATAACTTCACCATATGTCACAGTCAACATACAAAATGCGTCAGCTCACTTAATTTTGTTTTTCACCCAAAATTTGATACAGATTCTATGATCCATTTTTTTAGAAAAATCGAAGACGAATCAAAACACGTGCAAACAAAGCAGCTGTCAAAAGTTAACGGAATGTTCAACATGGTTGAACTTGTTGGTATAAGTGAGAGATATGAGTACCAACATAACGCCACAAAAAAAAATATTTTTCGAATATACGTAACCCGCGGAAATTCAAAATTCGCGATACTTTTTGAACAAAACTCGTAAACAGGGAGAATACACCGCCGTTGTATTTAGATATGTGATTTCCAAAAGTGAAGGCCGTTTCATTAATAAAAATCCGAGATGTTTATTTTTGTAGACAGCAGTTATTCCAGCAGTTCCGAGAAAGCCACAATGGTATTATTTATTAGATGTCAAAGGACAACTGCATACCGTTAAAACAAATTGCTAATTCTAACTTATCCACACAAAAAAACTAATTGCAATGGTGATGCATTTAAATGATTTTTTAATTCAAAGAGATCGAGATCGTAGGTATTAGATAGTGTAAAAAACCAATGACGGATAAACGCTAATCGTAGAAGAGACATGCATTGACCATTTATTTGGAAATCGTGTATTGTTTACTAGAATAATAATTAAAAAGACTAATTAAATTACAAATTGTCAACTGCAAGAAATATAAAAAAATTATTAGAAGCGTCATGCGCATTACATGATATTTCGTTAAATAATCAAGTGCTACTTGATTTCGCATGTATTGCGAAATTTTGGTAAGCATGATTAGAAATTACATTTCTCAAGTAAATAATCGACAGCAATAAAAGTTCGATAGTTAATTATTGTAGCAGCCAATATCACACTTAACTAGTAATAAATTAATTTTAAATTATGAAAACAAAAGCTACATTGTCTGGTGGCTAATGGTTAACTGCTAGTGCAAAAGTGTCAAGGTAAAAGATGAGTAAAAAGTCAAGTAAATGAGTAAATTGCAAGTAGAAACTCCAAAGTGCAAGGATAATATAAAAAATTAAGTAGAAACTGTCTTTGTTCGGGCAAGTTTTCTATTAAATCGATCCTCATGAACCAACGTCTCAAACCAATCGCGAAATTCCTTTCAAAATTAATTAAAAAAATAATAAACCAATCAATAATGCTTCTTTGTAACATAATTCTTTGTTTAAAGGAATAATTTCAAGTATTTGTAAAATTATTTATAACTTATAAGTAATATACTACATAATTTGCAAGTTCCTACGTAAACCCCTTTTTTCCATTAAGGTATGGTAATAAAATGCATTCGCATTTATACTAAAATTTTGATGGGTCCCCAATATTTGAATATCAAAATATCCAATCACGTATTATATCAAATGAATTAAGTCGAGAAAAAAATTAAAAAAGACATTTATTTGAATTAGAGATCGGAATTTCCATGTTCATGTTTAAATATTTGTTTAAAATTTGATTTGAATATTTAAACTGTTTAATATTTGAATATCCAAATATTCAATCAGCTATCATAGTGATTTAACCATTTAATATTAAAAGAATTGCAGTCTAGGAATTAGGTACCTACATACAAACATTTAATCCCAAGTGTACTAGCTACAAGACATTAACTTTACATTTAAACAGGTGTTTTAGTATCCAGATATTTACATATCTGTGTATTTAAAGTTTTGAATAATGAAATATTTGAATATTTAAACGTCTCAATTTTTTAATTTGAAATATTTCTTCAGAGTACGTCTTGAATTATGGATATTCAAATATTTGAATATTCAAGTAATTCAATTGCAATTCTGTGTTCTAGTGTCTAGTCTAAACTGAATATAAAAATATCAAAACTTATATTATATTATACTATATTATATTATATTATA